>NW_027460438.1:0-79391 GCF_050947875.1 Dermacentor variabilis | reverse complement strand
CGTGAAAACCATGCCGATGCTGCTCTTTTTAGCACCCGCACATGGATTTGTGCCAAAACGCGTTTTAAGCATGCACATGCATCTTTTGGTAGACGCGGACGCAGCTTTCTGCAAAACCACACGATAAGCATGCAAATGGTGCTTTTGGCAGAACGCGCACGTGGATTTCTACCAAACGACGTGAAGAGCATGCCGATGCTGCTCTTTTTAGCACCCGCACATGGATTTGTGCCAAAACGCGTTTTAAGCATGCACATGCATCTTTTGGTAGACGCGGACGCAGTTTTCTGCAAAACCACACGATATGCATGCAAATGGTGCTTTTGGCAGAACGCGCACGTGGATTTCTACAAAACGACGTGAAAAGCATGCCGATGCTGCTCTTTTTAGCACCCGCACATGGATTTGTGCCAAAACGCGTTTTAAGTATGCACATGCATCTTTTGGTAGACGCGGACGCAGTTTTCTGCAAAACCACACGATATGCATGCAAATGGTGCTTTTGGCAGAACGCGCACGTGGATTTCTACCAAACTACGTGAAAAGCATGCCCATGCTGTTCTTTTTAGCACCCCGCACATGGATTTGTGCCTAAGCGCGTTTTAAGCATGCACATGCATCTTTTGGTAGACGCGGACACAGTTTTCTGCAAAACCACACGATATGCATGCAAATGGTGCTTTTGGCAGAACGCCCACGTGGATTTCTACAAAACGACGTGAAAAGCATGCCGATGCTGCTCTTTTTAGCACCCGCACATGGATTTGTGCCAAAACGCGTTTTAAGCATGCACATGTATCTTTTGGTAGACGCGGACGCAGTTTTCTGCAAAACCACACTATATGCATGCAAATGGTGCTTTTGGCAGAACGCGCACGTGGATTTCTACCAAACGACGTGAAAAGCATGCCGATGCTGCTCTTTTTAGCACCCGCACATGGATTTGTCCCAAAACGCGTTTTAAGCATGCACATGCATCTTTTGGTAGACGCGGACGCAGCTTTCTGCAAAACCACACGATAAGCATGCAAATGGTGCTTTTGGCAGAACGCGCACGTGGATTTCTACCAAACGACGTGAAGAGCATGCCGATGCTGCTCTTTTTAGCACCCGCACATGGATTTGTGCCAAAACGCGTTTAAAGCATGCACATGCATCTTTTGGTAGACGCGGACGCAGTTTTCTGCAAAACCACACGATATGCATGCAAATGGTGCTTTTGGCAGAACGCGCACGTGGATTTCTACAAAACGACGTGAAAAGCATGCCGATGCTGCTCTTTTTAGCACCCGCACATGGATTTGTGCCAAAACGCGTTTTAAGCATGCACATGTATCTTTTGGTAGACGCGGACGCAGTTTTCTGCAAAACCACACTATATGCATGCAAATGGTGCTTTTGGCAGAACGCGCACGTGGATTTCTACCAAACGACGTGAAAAGCATGCCGATGCTGCTCTTTTTAGCACCCGCACATGGATTTGTGCCAAAACGCGTTTTAAGCATGCACATGCATCTTTTGGTAGACGCGGACGCAGTTTTCTGCAAAACCACACGATATGCATGCAAATGGTACTTTTGGCAGAAGGCGCACGTGGATTTCTACCAAACGACGTGAAAAGCATGTCGATGCTGCTCTTTTTAGCACCCGCACATGGATTTGTGCCAAAACGCGTTTTAAGCATGCACATATATCTTTTGGTAGACGCGGACGCAGTTTTCTGCAAAACCACACGATCTGCATGCAAATGGTGCTTTTGGCAGAACGTGCACGTGGATTTCTACCAAACGACGTGAAGATCATGCCGATGCTGCTCTTTTTAGCACCCGCACATGGATTTGTGCCAAAACGCGCTTTAAGCATGCACATGCATCTTTTGGTAGACGCGGACGCAGTTTTCTGGAAAACCACACGATATGCATGCAAATGGTGCTTTTGGCAGAACGCGCACGTGGATTTCTACCAAACGACGTGAAAAGCATGCCGATGCTGCTCTTTTTAGCACCCGCACATGGATTTGTGCCAAAACGCGTTTTAAGCATGCACATGCATATTTTGGTAGACACGGACGCAGTTTTCTGCAAAACCACACAATATGCATGCAAATGGTGCTTTTGGCAGAACGCGCACGTGGATTTCTACCAAACGACGTGAAAAGCATGCCGATGCTCCTCTTTTTAGCACCCGCACATGGATTTGTGCCAAAACGCGTTTTAAGCATGCACATGCATCTTTTGGTAGACGCGGACGCAGTTTTCTGCAAAACCACACGATATGCATGCAAATGGTGCTTTTGGCAGAACGCGCACGTGGATTTCTACCAAACGACGTGAAAAGCATGCCGATGCTGCTCTTTTTAGCACCCGCACATGGATTTGTGCCAAAACGCGTTTTAAGCATGCACATGCATCTTTTGGTAGACGCGGACGCAGTTTTCTGCAAAACCGCACGATATGCATGCAAATGGTGCTTTTGGCAGAACGCGCACGTGGATTTCTACCAAACGACGTGAAAAGCATGCCGATGCTGCTCTTTTTAGCATCCGCACATGGATTTGTGCCAAAACGCGTTTTAAGCATGCACATGCATCTTTTGGTAGACGCGGACGCAGTTTTCTGCAAAACCACACGATATGCATGCAAATGGTGCTTTTGGCAGAACGCGCACGTGGATTTCTACCAAACGACGTGAAAACCATGCCGATGCTGCTCTTTTTAGCACCCGCACATGGATTTGTGCCAAAACGCGTTTTAAGCATGCACATGCATCTTTTGGTAGACGCGGACGCAGCTTTCTGCAAAACCACACGATAAGCATGCAAATGGTGCTTTTGGCAGAACGCGCACGTGGATTTCTACCAAACGACGTGAAGAGCATGCCGATGCTGCTCTTTTTAGCACCCGCACATGGATTTGTGCCAAAACGCGTTTTAAGCATGCACATGCATCTTTTGGTAGACGCGGACGCAGTTTTCTGCAAAACCACACGATATGCATGCAAATGGTGCTTTTGGCAGAACGCGCACGTGGATTTCTACAAAACGACGTGAAAAGCATGCCGATGCTGCTCTTTTTAGCACCCGCACATGGATTTGTGCCAAAACGCGTTTTAAGTATGCACATGCATCTTTTGGTAGACGCGGACGCAGTTTTCTGCAAAACCACACGATATGCATGCAAATGGTGCTTTTGGCAGAACGCGCACGTGGATTTCTACCAAACTACGTGAAAAGCATGCCGATGCTGTTCTTTTTAGCACCCCGCACATGGATTTGTGCCTAAGCGCGTTTTAAGCATGCACATGCATCTTTTGGTAGACGCGGACACAGTTTTCTGCAAAACCACACGATATGCATGCAAATGGTGCTTTTGGCAGAACGCCCACGTGGATTTCTACAAAACGACGTGAAAAGCATGCCGATGCTGCTCTTTTTAGCACCCGCACATGGATTTGTGCCAAAACGCGTTTTAAGCATGCACATGTATCTTTTGGTAGACGCGGACGCAGTTTTCTGCAAAACCACACTATATGCATGCAAATGGTGCTTTTGGCAGAACGCGCACGTGGATTTCTACCAAACGACGTGAAAAGCATGCCGATGCTGCTCTTTTTAGCACCCGCACATGGATTTGTCCCAAAACGCGTTTTAAGCATGCACATGCATCTTTTGGTAGACGCGGACGCAGCTTTCTGCAAAACCACACGATAAGCATGCAAATGGTGCTTTTGGCAGAACGCGCACGTGGATTTCTACCAAACGACGTGAAGAGCATGCCGATGCTGCTCTTTTTAGCACCCGCACATGGATTTGTGCCAAAACGCGTTTTAAGCATGCATATGCATCTTTTGGTAGACGCGGACGCAGTTTTCTGCAAAACCACACGATATGCATGCAAATGGTGCTTTTGGCAGAACGCGCACGTGGATTTCTACCAAACGACGTGAAAAGCATGCCGATGCTGCTCTTTTTAGCATCCGCACATGGATTTGTGCCAAAACGCGTTTTAAGCATGCACATGCATCTTTTGGTAGACGCGGACGCAGTTTTCTGCAAAACCACACGATATGCATGCAAATGGTGCTTTTGGCAGAACGCGCACGTGGATTTCTACCAAACGACGTGAAAACCATGCCGATGCTGCTCTTTTTAGCACCCGCACATGGATTTGTGCCAAAACGCGTTTTAAGCATGCACATGCATCTTTTGGTAGACGCGGACGCAGCTTTCTGCAAAACCACACGATAAGCATGCAAATGGTGCTTTCGGCAGAACGCGCACGTGGATTTCTACCAAACGACGTGAAGAGCATGCCGATGCTGCTCTTTTTAGCACCCGCACATGGATTTGTGCCAAAACGCGTTTTAAGCATGCACATGCATCTTTTGGTAGACGCGGACGCAGTTTTCTGCAAAACCACACGATATGCATGCAAATGGTGCTTTTGGAAGAACGCGCACGTGGATTTCTACAAAACGACGTGAAAAGCATGCCGATGCTGCTCTTTTTAGCACCCGCACATGGATTTGTGCCAAAACGCGTTTTAAGTATGCACATGCATCTTTTGGTAGACGCGGACGCAGTTTTCTGCAAAACCACACGATATGCATGCAAATGGTGCTTTTGGCAGAACGCGCACGTGGATTTCTACCAAACTACGTGAAAAGCATGCCGATGCTGTTCTTTTTAGCACCCCGCACATGGATTTGTGCCTAAGCGCGTTTTAAGCATGCACATGCATCTTTTGGTAGACGCGGACACAGTTTTCTGCAAAACCACACGATATGCATGCAAATGGTGCTTTTGGCAGAACGCCCACGTGGATTTCTACAAAACGACGTGAAAAGCATGCCGATGCTGCTCTTTTTAGCACCCGCACATGGATTTGTGCCAAAACGCGTTTTAAGCATGCACATGTATCTTTTGGTAGACGCGGACGCAGTTTTCTGCAAAACCACACTATATGCATGCAAATGGTGCTTTTGGCAGAACGCGCACGTGGATTTCTACCAAACGACGTGAAAAGCATGCCGATGCTGCTCTTTTTAGCACGCGCACATGGATTTGTCCCAAAACGCGTTTTAAGCATGCACATGCATCTTTTGGTAGACGCGGACGCAGCTTTCTGCAAAACCACACGATAAGCATGCAAATGGTGCTTTTGGCAGAACGCGCACGTGGATTTCTACCAAACGACGTGAAGAGCATGCCGATGCTGCTCTTTTTAGCACCCGCACATGGATTTGTGCCAAAACGCGTTTTAAGCATGCACATGCATCTTTTGGTAGACGCGGACGCAGTTTTCTGCAAAACCACACGATATGCATGCAAATGGTGCTTTTGGCAGAACGCGCACGTGGATTTCTACAAAACGACGTGAAAAGCATGCCGATGCTGCTCTTTTTAGCACCCGCACATGGATTTGTGCCAAGACGCGTTTTAAGCATGCACATGTATCTTTTGGTAGACGCGGACGCAGTTTTCTGCAAAACCACACTATATGCATGCAAATGGTGCTTTTGGCAGAACGCGCACGTGGATTTCTACCAAACGACGTGAAAAGCATGCCGATGCTGCTCTTTTTAGCACCCGCACATGGATTTGTGCCAAAACGCGTTTTAAGCATGCACATGCATCTTTTGGTAGACGCGGACGCAGTTTTCTGCAAAACCACACGATATGCATGCACATGGTACTTTTGGCAGAAGGCGCACGTGGATTTCTACCAAACGACGTGAAAAGCATGTCGATGCTGCTCTTTTTAGCACCCGCACATGGATTTGTGCCAAAACGCGTTTTAAGCATGCACATGTATCTTTTGGTAGACGCGGACGCAGTTTTCTGCAAAACCACACGATCTGCATGCAAATGGTGCTTTTGGCAGAACGTGCACGTGGATTTCTACCAAACGACGTGAAGATCATGCCGATGCTGCTCTTTTTAGCACCCGCACATGGATTTGTGCCAAAACGCGTTTTAAGCATGCACATGCATCTTTTGGTAGACGCGGACGCAGTTTTCTGGAAAACCACACGATATGCATGCAAATGGTGCTTTTGGCAGAACGCGCACGTGGATTTCTACCAAACGACGTGAAAAGCATGCCGATGCTGCTCTTTTTAGCACCCGCACATGGATTTGTGCCAAAACGCGTTTTAAGCATGCACATGCATATCTTGGTAGACACGGACGCAGTTTTCTGCAAAACCACACAATATGCATGCAAATGGTGCTTTTGGCAGAACGCGCACGTGGATTTCTACCAAACGACGTGAAAAGCATGCCGATGCTCCTCTTTTTAGCACCCGCACATGGATTTGTGCCAAAACGCGTTTTAAGCATGCACATGCATCTTTTGGTAGACGCGGACGCAGTGTTCTGCAAAACCACACGATATGCATGCAAATGGTGCTTTTGGCAGAACGCGCAGGTGGATTTCTACAAAACGACGTGAAAAGCATGCCGATGCTGCTCTTTTTAGCACCCGCACATGGATTTGTGCCAAAACGCGTGTTAAGCATGCACATGCATCTTTTGGTAGACGCGGACGCAGTTTTCTGCAAAACCACACGATATGCATGCAAATGGTGCTTTTGGAAGAACGCGCACATAGATTTCTACCAAACTACGCGAAAAGCATGCCGATGCTGTTCTTTTTAGCACCCCGCACATGGATTTGTGCCTAAACGCGTTTTAAGCATGCACATGTATCTTTTGGTAGACGCGGACGCAGTTTTCTGCAAAACCACACGATATGCATGCAAATGGTGCTTTTTGCAGAACGCGCACGTGGATTTCTACAAAACGACGTGAAAAGCATGCCGATGCTCCTCTTTTTAGCACCCGCACATGGATTTGTGCCAAAACGCGTGTTAAGCATGCACATGCATCTTTTGGTAGACGCGGACGCAGTTTTCTGCAAAACCACACGATATGCATGCAAATGGTGCTTTTGGCAGAACACGCACGTGTATTTCTACCAAACGACGTGAAAAGCATGCCGATGCTGCTCTTTTTAGCACCCGCACATGGATTTGTGCCAAAACGCGTATTAAGCATGCACATGTATCTTTTGGCAGACGCGGACGCAGTTTTCTGCAAAACCACACAATATGCATGCAAATGGTGCTTTTGGCAGAACGCGCACGTGGATTTCTACCAAACGACGTGAAAAGCATGCCGATGCTGCTCTTTTTAGCACCCGCACATGGATTTGTCCCAAAACGCGTTTTAAGCATGCTCATGCATCTTTTGGTAGACGCGGACGCAGTTTTCTGCAAAACCACACGATATGCATGCAAACGGTGCTTTTGGCTGAACACGCAGGTGGATTTCTACCAAACGACGTGAAAAGCATGCCGATGCTGCTCTTTTTAGCACCCGCACATGGATTTGTGCCTAAACGCGTTTTAAGCATGCACATGTATCTTTTGGTAGACGCGGACGCAGTTTTCTGCAAAACCACACCATATGCATGCAAATGGTGCTTTTGGCAGAACGCGCACGTGTATTTCTACCAAACGACGTGAAAAGCATGCCGATGCTGCTCTTTTTAGCACCCGCACATGGATTTGTGCCAAAACGCGTTTTAAGCATGCACATGTATCTTTTGGCAGACGCGGACGCAGTTTTCTGCAAAACCACACAATATGCATGCAAATGGTGCTTTTGGCAGAACGCGCACGTGGATTTCTACCAAACGAAGTGAAAAGCATGCCGATGCTGCTCTTTTTAGCACCCGCACATGGATTTGTGCCAAAACGCGTTTTAAGCATGCACATGCATCTTTTGGTAGACGCGGACGCAGTTTTCTGCAAAACCACACGATATGCATGCAAACGGTGCTTTTGGCTGAACACGCAGGTGGATTTCTACCAAACGACGTGAAAAGCATGCCGATGCTGCTCTTTTTAGCACCCGCACATGGATTTGTGCCAAAACGCGTTTTAAGCATGCACATGCATCTTTTGGTAGACGCGGACGCAGTTTTCTGCAAAACCACACGATATGCATGCAAATGGTGCTTTTGGCAGAACGCGCACGTGGATTTCTACCAAACGACGTGAAGATCATGACGATGCTGCTCTTTTTAGCACCCGCACATGGATTTGTGCCAAAACGCGTTTTAAGCATGCACATGCATCTTTTGGTAGACGCGGACGCAGTTTTCTGCAAAACCACACGATATGCATGCAAATGGTGCTTTTGGCAGAACGCGCACGTGGATTTCTACAAAACGACGTGAAAAGCATGCCGATGCTGCTCTTTTTAGCACCCGCACATGGATTTGTGCCAAAACGCGTGTTAAGCATGCACATGCATCTTTTGGTAGACGCGGACGCAGTTTTCTGCAAAACCACACGATATGCATGCAAATGGTGCTTTTGGAAGAACGCGCACATAGATTTCTACCAAACTACGTGAAAAGCATGCCGATGCTGTTCTTTTTAGCACCCCGCACATGGATTTGTGCCTAAACGCGTTTTAAGCATGCACATGTATCTTTTGGTAGACGCGGACGCAGTTTTCTGCAAAACCACACGATATGCATGCAAATGGTGCTTTTGGCAGAACGCGCACGTGGATTTCTACAAAACGACGTGAAAAGCATGCCGATGCTGCTCTTTTTAGCACCCGCACATGGATTTGTGCCAAAACGCGTGTTAAGCATGCACATGCATCTTTTGGTAGACGCGGACGCAGTTTTCTGCAAAACCACACGATATGCATGCAAATGGTGCTTTGGGCAGAACGCGCACGTGTATTTCTACCAAACGACGTGAAAAGCATGCCGATGCTGCTCTTTTTAGCACCCGCACATGGATTTGTGCCAAAACGCGTTTTAAGCATGCACATGTATCTTTTGGCAGACGCGGACGCAGTTTTCTGCAAAACCACACAATATGCATGCAAATGGTGCTTTTGGCAGAACGCGCACGTGGATTTCTACCAAACGACGTGAAAAGCATGCCGATGCTGCTCTTTTTAGCACCCGCACATGGATTTGTGCCAAAACGCGTTTTAAGCATGCACATGCATCTTTTGGTAGACGCGGACGCAGTTTTCTGCAAAACCACACTATATGCATGCAAATGGTGCTTTTGGCAGAACGCGCACGTGGATTTCTACCAAACGACGTGAAAAGCATGCCGATGCTGCTCTTTTTAGCACCCGCACATGGATTTGTGCCAAAACGCGTTTTAAGCATGCACATGCATCTTTTGGTAGACGCGGACGCAGTTTTCTGGAAAACCACACGATATGCATGCAAATGGTGCTTTTGGCAGAACGCGCACGTGGATTTCTACCAAACGACGTGAAAAGCATGCCGATGCTGCTCTTTTTAGCACCCGCACATGGATTTGTGCCAAAACGCGTTTTAAGCATGCACATGCATATTTTGGTAGACACGGACGCAGTTTTCTGCAAAACCACACAATATGCATGCAAATGGTGCTTTTGGCAGAACGCGCACGTGGATTTCTACCAAACGACGTGAAAAGCATGCCGATGCTCCTCTTTTTAGCACCCGCACATGGATTTGTGCCAAAACGCGTTTTAAGCATGCACATGCATCTTTTGGTAGACGCGGACGCAGTGTTCTGCAAAACCACACGATATGCATGCAAATGGTGCTTTTGGCAGAACGCGCACGTGGATTTCTACAAAACGACGTGAAAAGCATGCCGATGCTGCTCTTTTTAGCACCCGCACATGGATTTGTGCCAAAACGCGTGTTAAGCATGCACATGCATCTTTTGGTAGACGCGGACGCAGTTTTCTGCAAAACCACACGATATGCATGCAAATGGTGCTTTTGGAAGAACGCGCACATAGATTTCTACCAAACTACGCGAAAAGCATGCCGATGCTGTTCTTTTTAGCACCCCGCACATGGATTTGTGCCTAAGCGCGTTTTAAGCATGCACATGCATCTTTTGGTAGACGCGGACACAGTTTTCTGCAAAACCACACGATATGCATGCAAATGGTGCTTTTGGCAGAACGCCCACGTGGATTTCTACAAAACGACGTGAAAAGCATGCCGATGCTGCTCTTTTTAGCACCCGCACATGGATTTGTGCCAAAACGCGTTTTAAGCATGCACATGTATCTTTTGGTAGACGCGGACGCAGTTTTCTGCAAAACCACACTATATGCATGCAAATGGTGCTTTTGGCAGAACGCGCACGTGGATTTCTACCAAACGACGTGAAAAGCATGCCGATGCTGCTCTTTTTAGCACCCGCACATGGATTTGTCCCAAAACGCGTTTTAAGCATGCACATGCATCTTTTGGTAGACGCGGACGCAGCTTTCTGCAAAACCACACGATAAGCATGCAAATGGTGCTTTTGGCAGAACGCGCACGTGGATTTCTACCAAACGACGTGAAGAGCATGCCGATGCTGCTCTTTTTAACACCCGCACATGGATTTGTGCCAAAACGCGTTTTAAGCATGCACATGCATCTTTTGGTAGACGCGGACGCAGTTTTCTGCAAAACCACACGATATGCATGCAAATGGTGCTTTTGGCAGAACGCGCACGTGGATTTCTACAAAACGACGTGAAAAGCATGCCGATGCTGCTCTTTTTAGCACCCGCACATGGATTTGTGCCAAAACGCGTTTTAAGCATGCACATGTATCTTTTGGTAGACGCGGACGCAGTTTTCTGCAAAACCACACTATATGCATGCAAATGGTGCTTTTGGCAGAACGCGCACGTGGATTTCTACCAAACGACGTGAAAAGCATGCCGATGCTGCTCTTTTTAGCACCCGCACATGGATTTGTGCCAAAACGCGTTTTAAGCATGCACATGCATCTTTTGGTAGACGCGGACGCAGTTTTCTGCAAAACCACACGATATGCATGCAAATGGTACTTTTGGCAGAAGGCGCACGTGGATTTCTACCAAACGACGTGAAAAGCATGTCGATGCTGCTCTTTTTAGCACCCGCACATGGATTTGTGCCAAAACGCGTTTTAAGCATGCACATGTATCTTTTGGTAGACGCGGACGCAGTTTTCTGCAAAACCACACGATCTGCATGCAAATGGTGCTTTTGGCAGAACGTGCACGTGGATTTCTACCAAACGACGTGAAGATCATGCCGATGCTGCTCTTTTTAGCACCCGCACATGGATTTGTGCCAAAACGCGTTTTAAGCATGCACATGCATCTTTTGGTAGACGCGGACGCAGTTTTCTGGAAAACCACACGATATGCATTCAAATGGTGCTTTTGGCAGAACGCGCACGTGGATTTCTACCAAACGACGTGAAAAGCATGCCGATGCTGCTCTTTTTAGCACCCGCACATGGATTTGTGCCAAAACGCGTTTTAAGCATGCACATGCATATTTTGGTAGACACGGACGCAGTTTTCTGCAAAACCACACAATATGCATGCAAATGGTGCTTTTGGCAGAACGCGCACGTGGATTTCTACCAAACGACGTGAAAAGCATGCCGATGCTCCTCTTTTTAGCACCCGCACATGGATTTGTGCCAAAACGCGTTTTAAGCATGCACATGCATCTTTTGGTAGACGCGGACGCAGTGTTCTGCAAAACCACACGATATGCATGCAAATGGTGCTTTTGGCAGAACGCGCACGTGGATTTCTACAAAACGACGTGAAAAGCATGCCGATGCTGCTCTTTTTAGCACCCGCACATGGATTTGTGCCAAAACGCGTGTTAAGCATGCACATGCATCTTTTGGTAGACGCGGACGCAGTTTTCTGCAAAACCACACGATATGCATGCACATGGTACTTTTGGCAGAAGGCGCACGTGGATTTCTACCAAACGACGTGAAAAGCATGTCGATGCTGCTCTTTTTAGCACCCGCACATGGATTTGTGCCAAAACGCGTTTTAAGCATGCACATGTATCTTTTGGTAGACGCGGACGCAGTTTTCTGCAAAACCACACGATCTGCATGCAAATGGTGCTTTTGGCAGAACGTGCACGTGGATTTCTACCAAACGACGTGAAGATCATGCCGATGCTGCTCTTTTTAGCACCCGCACATGGATTTGTGCCAAAACGCGTTTTAAGCATGCACATGCATCTTTTGGTAGACGCGGACGCAGTTTTCTGGAAAACCACACGATATGCATGCAAATGGTGCTTTTGGCAGAACGCGCACGTGGATTTCTACCAAACGACGTGAAAAGCATGCCGATGCTGCTCTTTTTAGCACCCGCACATGGATTTGTGCCAAAACGCGTTTTAAGCATGCACATGCATATCTTGGTAGACACGGACGCAGTTTTCTGCAAAACCACACAATATGCATGCAAATGGTGCTTTTGGCAGAACGCGCACGTGGATTTCTACCAAACGACGTGAAAAGCATGCCGATGCTCCTCTTTTTAGCACCCGCACATGGATTTGTGCCAAAACGCGTTTTAAGCATGCACATGCATCTTTTGGTAGACGCGGACGCAGTGTTCTGCAAAACCACACGATATGCATGCAAATGGTGCTTTTGGCAGAACGCGCACGTGGATTTCTACAAAACGACGTGAAAAGCATGCCGATGCTGCTCTTTTTAGCACCCGCACATGGATTTGTGCCAAAACGCGTGTTAAGCATGCACATGCATCTTTTGGTAGACGCGGACGCAGTTTTCTGCAAAACCACACGATATGCATGCAAATGGTGCTTTTGGAAGAACGCGCACATAGATTTCTACCAAACTACGCGAAAAGCATGCCGATGCTGTTCTTTTTAGCACCCCGCACATGGATTTGTGCCTAAACGCGTTTTAAGCATGCACATGTATCTTTTGGTAGACGCGGACGCAGTTTTCTGCAAAACCACACGATATGCATGCAAATGGTGCTTTTTGCAGAACGCGCACGTGGATTTCTACAAAACGACGTGAAAAGCATGCCGATGCTCCTCTTTTTAGCACCCGCACATGGATTTGTGCCAAAACGCGTGTTAAGCATGCACATGCATCTTTTGGTAGACGCGGACGCAGTTTTCTGCAAAACCACACGATATGCATGCAAATGGTGCTTTTGGCAGAACACGCACGTGTATTTCTACCAAACGACGTGAAAAGCATGCCGATGCTGCTCTTTTTAGCACCCGCACATGGATTTGTGCCAAAACGCGTATTAAGCATGCACATGTATCTTTTGGCAGACGCGGACGCAGTTTTCTGCAAAACCACACAATATGCATGCAAATGGTGCTTTTGGCAGAACGCGCACGTGGATTTCTACCAAACGACGTGAAAAGCATGCCGATGCTGCTCTTTTTAGCACCCGCACATGGATTTGTCCCAAAACGCGTTTTAAGCATGCTCATGCATCTTTTGGTAGACGCGGACGCAGTTTTCTGCAAAACCACACGATATGCATGCAAACGGTGCTTTTGGCTGAACACGCAGGTGGATTTCTACCAAACGACGTGAAAAGCATGCCGATGCTGCTCTTTTTAGCACCCGCACATGGATTTGTGCCTAAACGCGTTTTAAGCATGCACATGTATCTTTTGGTAGACGCGGACGCAGTTTTCTGCAAAACCACACCATATGCATGCAAATGGTGCTTTTGGCAGAACGCGCACGTGTATTTCTACCAAACGACGTGAAAAGCATGCCGATGCTGCTCTTTTTAGCACCCGCACATGGATTTGTGCCAAAACGCGTTTTAAGCATGCACATGTATCTTTTGGCAGACGCGGACGCAGTTTTCTGCAAAACCACACAATATGCATGCAAATGGTGCTTTTGGCAGAACGCGCACGTGGATTTCTACCAAACGAAGTGAAAAGCATGCCGATGCTGCTCTTTTTAGCACCCGCACATGGATTTGTGCCAAAACGCGTTTTAAGCATGCACATGCATCTTTTGGTAGACGCGGACGCAGTTTTCTGCAAAACCACACGATATGCATGCAAACGGTGCTTTTGGCTGAACACGCAGGTGGATTTCTACCAAACGACGTGAAAAGCATGCCGATGCTGCTCTTTTTAGCACCCGCACATGGATTTGTGCCAAAACGCGTTTTAAGCATGCACATGCATCTTTTGGTAGACGCGGACGCAGTTTTCTGCAAAACCACACGATATGCATGCAAATGGTGCTTTTGGCAGAACGCGCACGTGGATTTCTACCAAACGACGTGAAGATCATGACGATGCTGCTCTTTTTAGCACCCGCACATGGATTTGTGCCAAAACGCGTTTTAAGCATGCACATGCATCTTTTGGTAGACGCGGACGCAGTTTTCTGCAAAACCACACGATATGCATGCAAATGGTGCTTTTGGCAGAACGCGCACGTGGATTTCTACAAAACGACGTGAAAAGCATGCCGATGCTGCTCTTTTTAGCACCCGCACATGGATTTGTGCCAAAACGCGTGTTAAGCATGCACATGCATCTTTTGGTAGACGCGGACGCAGTTTTCTGCAAAACCACACGATATGCATGCAAATGGTGCTTTTGGAAGAACGCGCACATAGATTTCTACCAAACTACGTGAAAAGCATGCCGATGCTGTTCTTTTTAGCACCCCGCACATGGATTTGTGCCTAAACGCGTTTTAAGCATGCACATGTATCTTTTGGTAGACGCGGACGCAGTTTTCTGCAAAACCACACGATATGCATGCAAATGGTGCTTTTGGCAGAACGCGCACGTGGATTTCTACAAAACGACGTGAAAAGCATGCCGATGCTGCTCTTTTTAGCACCCGCACATGGATTTGTGCCAAAACGCGTGTTAAGCATGCACATGCATCTTTTGGTAGACGCGGACGCAGTTTTCTGCAAAACCACACGATATGCATGCAAATGGTGCTTTGGGCAGAACGCGCACGTGTATTTCTACCAAACGACGTGAAAAGCATGCCGATGCTGCTCTTTTTAGCACCCGCACATGGATTTGTGCCAAAACGCGTTTTAAGCATGCACATGTATCTTTTGGCAGACGCGGACGCAGTTTTCTGCAAAACCACACAATATGCATGCAAATGGTGCTTTTGGCAGAACGCGCACGTGGATTTCTACCAAACGACGTGAAAAGCATGCCGATGCTGCTCTTTTTAGCACCCGCACATGGATTTGTGCCAAAACGCGTTTTAAGCATGCACATGCATCTTTTGGTAGACGCGGACGCAGTTTTCTGCAAAACCACACTATATGCATGCAAATGGTGCTTTTGGCAGAACGCGCACGTGGATTTCTACCAAACGACGTGAAAAGCATGCCGATGCTGCTCTTTTTAGCACCCGCACATGGATTTGTGCCAAAACGCGTTTTAAGCATGCACATGCATCTTTTGGTAGACGCGGACGCAGTTTTCTGGAAAACCACACGATATGCATGCAAATGGTGCTTTTGGCAGAACGCGCACGTGGATTTCTACCAAACGACGTGAAAAGCATGCCGATGCTGCTCTTTTTAGCACCCGCACATGGATTTGTGCCAAAACGCGTTTTAAGCATGCACATGCATATTTTGGTAGACACGGACGCAGTTTTCTGCAAAACCACACAATATGCATGCAAATGGTGCTTTTGGCAGAACGCGCACGTGGATTTCTACCAAACGACGTGAAAAGCATGCCGATGCTCCTCTTTTTAGCACCCGCACATGGATTTGTGCCAAAACGCGTTTTAAGCATGCACATGCATCTTTTGGTAGACGCGGACGCAGTGTTCTGCAAAACCACACGATATGCATGCAAATGGTGCTTTTGGCAGAACGCGCACGTGGATTTCTACAAAACGACGTGAAAAGCATGCCGATGCTGCTCTTTTTAGCACCCGCACATGGATTTGTGCCAAAACGCGTGTTAAGCATGCACATGCATCTTTTGGTAGACGCGGACGCAGTTTTCTGCAAAACCACACGATATGCATGCAAATGGTGCTTTTGGAAGAACGCGCACATAGATTTCTACCAAACTACGCGAAAAGCATGCCGATGCTGTTCTTTTTAGCACCCCGCACATGGATTTGTGCCTAAGCGCGTTTTAAGCATGCACATGCATCTTTTGGTAGACGCGGACACAGTTTTCTGCAAAACCACACGATATGCATGCAAATGGTGCTTTTGGCAGAACGCCCACGTGGATTTCTACAAAACGACGTGAAAAGCATGCCGATGCTGCTCTTTTTAGCACCCGCACATGGATTTGTGCCAAAACGCGTTTTAAGCATGCACATGTATCTTTTGGTAGACGCGGACGCAGTTTTCTGCAAAACCACACTATATGCATGCAAATGGTGCTTTTGGCAGAACGCGCACGTGGATTTCTACCAAACGACGTGAAAAGCATGCCGATGCTGCTCTTTTTAGCACCCGCACATGGATTTGTCCCAAAACGCGTTTTAAGCATGCACATGCATCTTTTGGTAGACGCGGACGCAGCTTTCTGCAAAACCACACGATAAGCATGCAAATGGTGCTTTTGGCAGAACGCGCACGTGGATTTCTACCAAACGACGTGAAGAGCATGCCGATGCTGCTCTTTTTAACACCCGCACATGGATTTGTGCCAAAACGCGTTTTAAGCATGCACATGCATCTTTTGGTAGACGCGGACGCAGTTTTCTGCAAAACCACACGATATGCATGCAAATGGTGCTTTTGGCAGAACGCGCACGTGGATTTCTACAAAACGACGTGAAAAGCATGCCGATGCTGCTCTTTTTAGCACCCGCACATGGATTTGTGCCAAAACGCGTTTTAAGCATGCACATGTATCTTTTGGTAGACGCGGACGCAGTTTTCTGCAAAACCACACTATATGCATGCAAATGGTGCTTTTGGCAGAACGCGCACGTGGATTTCTACCAAACGACGTGAAAAGCATGCCGATGCTGCTCTTTTTAGCACCCGCACATGGATTTGTGCCAAAACGCGTTTTAAGCATGCACATGCATCTTTTGGTAGACGCGGACGCAGTTTTCTGCAAAACCACACGATATGCATGCAAATGGTACTTTTGGCAGAAGGCGCACGTGGATTTCTACCAAACGACGTGAAAAGCATGTCGATGCTGCTCTTTTTAGCACCCGCACATGGATTTGTGCCAAAACGCGTTTTAAGCATGCACATGTATCTTTTGGTAGACGCGGACGCAGTTTTCTGCAAAACCACACGATCTGCATGCAAATGGTGCTTTTGGCAGAACGTGCACGTGGATTTCTACCAAACGACGTGAAGATCATGCCGATGCTGCTCTTTTTAGCACCCGCACATGGATTTGTGCCAAAACGCGTTTTAAGCATGCACATGCATCTTTTGGTAGACGCGGACGCAGTTTTCTGGAAAACCACACGATATGCATTCAAATGGTGCTTTTGGCAGAACGCGCACGTGGATTTCTACCAAACGACGTGAAAAGCATGCCGATGCTGCTCTTTTTAGCACCCGCACATGGATTTGTGCCAAAACGCGTTTTAAGCATGCACATGCATATTTTGGTAGACACGGACGCAGTTTTCTGCAAAACCACACAATATGCATGCAAATGGTGCTTTTGGCAGAACGCGCACGTGGGATTTCTACAAAACGACGTGAAAAGCATGCCGATGCTGCTCTTTTTAGCACCCGCACATGGATTTGTGCCAAAACGCGTGTTAAGCATGCACATGCATCTTTTGGTAGACGCGGACGCAGTTTTCTGCAAAACCACACGATATGCATGCAAATGGTGCTTTGGGCAGAACGCGCACGTGTATTTCTACCAAACGACGTGAAAAGCATGCCGATGCTGCTCTTTTTAGCACCCGCACATGGATTTGTGCCAAAACGCGTTTTAAGCATGCACATGTATCTTTTGGCAGACGCGGACGCAGTTTTCTGCAAAACCACACAATATGCATGCAAATGGTGCTTTTGGCAGAACGCGCACGTGGATTTCTACCAAACGACGTGAAAAGCATGCCGATGCTGCTCTTTTTAGCACCCGCACATGGATTTGTGCCAAAACGCGTTTTAAGCATGCACATGCATCTTTTGGTAGACGCGGACGCAGTTTTCTGCAAAACCACACGATATGCATGCAAACGGTGCTTTTGGCTGAACACGCAGGTGGATTTCTACCAAACGACGTGAAAAGCATGCCGATGCTGCTCTTTTTAGCACCCGCACATGGATTTGTGCCAAAACGCGTTTTAAGCATGCACATGCATCTTTTGGTAGACGCGCACGCAGTTTTCGGCAAAACCACACGATATGCATGAAAATGGTGCTTTTGGCAGAACGCGCACGTGGATTTCTATCAAACGACGTGAAAAGCATGCCGATGCTGCTCTTTTTAGCACCCGCACATGGATTTGTGCCAAAACGCGTTTTAAGCATGCACATGCATCTTTTGGTAGACGCGGACGCAGTTTTCTGCAAAACCACACGATATGCATGCAAATGGTGCTTTTGGCAGAACGCGCACGTGGATTTCTACCAAACGACGTGAAAAGCATGTCGATGCTGCTCTTTTTAGCACCCGCACATGGATTTGTGCCAAAACGCGTTTTAAGCATGCACATGTATCTTTTGGTAGACGCGGACGCAGTTTTCTGCAAAACCACACGATATGCATGCAAATGGTGCTTTTGGCAGAACGCGCACGTGGATTTCTACCAAACGACGTGAAGATCATGACGATGCTGCTCTTTTTAGCACCCGCGCATGGATTTGTGCCAAAACGCGTTTTAAGCATGCACATGCATCTTTTGGTAGACGCGGACGCAGTTTTCTGCAAAACCACACGATATGCATGCAAATGGTGCTTTTGGCAGAACGCGCACGTGGATTTCTACCAAACGACGCGAAAAGCATGCCGATGCTCCTCTTTTTAGCACCCGCACATGGATTTGTGCCAAAACGCGTTTTAAGCATGCACATGCAACTTTTGGTAGACGCGGACGCAGTTTTCTGCAAAACCACACGATATGCATGCAAATGGTGGTTTTGGCAGAACGCGCACGTGGATTTCTACCAAACGACGTGAAAAGCATGCCGATGCTGCTCTTTTTAGCACCCGCACATGGATTTGTGCCAAAACGCGTTTTAAGCATGCACATGCATCTTTTGGTAGACGCGGACGCAGTTTTCTGTAAAACCACACGATATGCATGCAAATGGTGCTTTTGGCAGAACGCGAAACGTGGATTTCTACCAAACGACGTGAAAAGCATGCCGATGCTGCTCTTTTTAGCACCCGCACATGGATTTGTGCCAAAACGCGTTTTAAGCATGCACATGCATCTTCTGGTAGACGCGGACGCAGTTTTCTGCAAAACCACACGATATGCATGCAAATGGTGCTTTTGGCAGAACGCCCACGTGGATTTCTACCAAACGACGTGAAAAGCATGCCGATGCTGCTCTTTTTAGCACCCGCACATGGATTTGTGCCAAAACGCGTTTTAAGCATGCACATGCATCTTTTGGTAGAGGCGGACGCAGTTTTCTGCAAAACCACACGATATGCATGCAAATGGTGCTTTTGGCAGAACGCGCACGTGGATTTCTACCAAACGACGTGAAAAGCATGCCGATGCTGCTCTTTTTAGCACTCGCACATGGATTTGTGCCAAAACGCGTTTTAAGCATGCACATGCATCTTTTGGTAGACACGGACGCCGTTTTCTGCAAAACCACACAATATGCATGCAAATGGTGCTTTTGGCAGAACGCGCACGTGGATTTCTACCAAACGACGTGAAAAGCATGCCGATGCTCCTCTTTTTAGCACCCGCACATGGATTTGTGCCAAAACGCGTTTTGAGCATGCACATGCATCTTTTGGTAGACGCGGACGCAGTTTTCTGCAAAACCACACGATATGCACGCAAATGGTGCTTTTGGCAGAACGCGCACGTGGATTTCTACCAAACGACGTGAAAAGCATGCCGATGCTGCTCTTTTTAGCACCCGCACATGGATTTGTGCCAAAACGCGTTTTAAGCATGCACATGCATCTTTTGGTAGACGCGGACGCAGTTTTCTGTAAAACCACACGATATGCATGCAAATGGTGCTTTTGGCAGAACGCGAAACGTGGATTTCTACCAAACGACGTGAAAAGCATGCCGATGCTGCTCTTTTTAGCACCCGCACATGGATTTGTGCCAAAACGCGTTTTAAGCATGCACATGAATCTTTTGGTAGACGCGGACGCAGTTTTCTGCAAAACCACACGATATGCACGCAAATGGTGCTTTTGGCAGAACGCGCACGTGGATTTCTACCAAACGACGTGAAAAGCATGCCGATGCTGCTCTTTTTAGCACCCGCACATGGATTTGTGCCAAAACGCGTTTTAAGCATGCACATGCATCTTTTGGTAGACGCGGACGCAGTTTTCTGCAAAACCACACGATATGCATGCAAATGGTGCTTTTGGCAGAACGCGAAACGTGGATTTCTACCAAACGACGTGAAAAGCATGCCGATGCTGCTCTTTTTAGCACCCGCACATGGATTTGTGCCAAAACGCGTTTTAAGCATGCACATGAATCGTTTGGTAGACGCGGACGCAGTTTTCTGCAAAACCACACGATATGCATGCAAATGGTGCTTTTGGCAGAACGCGCACGTGGATTTCTACCAAACGACGTGAAAAGCATGCCGATGCTGCTCTTTTTAGCACCCGCACATGGATTTGTGCCAAAACGCATTTTAAGCACGCACATGCATCTTTTGGTAGACGCGGACGCAGTTTTCTGCAAAACCACACGATATGCATGCAAATGGTGCTTTTGGCAGAACGCGCACGTGGATTTCTAGCAAACGACGTGAAAAGCATGCCGATGCTGCTCTTTTTAGCACCCGCACATGGATTTGTGCCAAAACGCGTTTTAAGCATGCACATGCATCTTTTGGTAGACGCGGACGCAGTTTTCTGCAAAACCACACGATATGCACGCAAATGGTGCTTTTGGCAGAACGCGCACGTGGATTTCTACCAAACGACGTGAAAAGCATGCCGATGCTCCTCTTTTTAGCACCCGCACATGGATTTGTGCCAAAACGCGTTTTGAGCATGCACATGCATCTTTTGGTAGATGCGGACGCAGTTTTCTGCAAAACCACACGATATGCACGCAAATGGTGCTTTTGGCAGAACGCGCACGTGGATTTCTACCAAACGACGTGAAAAGCATGCCGATGCTGCTCTTTTTAGCACCCGCACATGGATTTGTGCCAAAACGCGTTTTAAGCATGCACATGCATCTTTTGGTAGACGCGGACGCAGTTTTCTGTAAAACCACACGATATGCATGCAAATGGTGCTTTTGGCAGAACGCGAAACGTGGATTTCTACCAAACGACGTGAAAAGCATGCCGATGCTGCTCTTTTTAGCACCCGCACATGGATTTGTGCCAAAACGCGTTTTAAGCATGCACATGAATCTTTTGGTAGACGCGGACGCAGTTTTCTGCAAAACCACACGATATGCATGCAAATGGTGCTTTTGGCAGAACGCGCATGTGGATTTCTACCAAACGACGTGAAAAGCATGCCGATGCTGCTCTTTTTAGCACCCGCACATGGATTTGTGCCAAAACGCATTTTAAGCACGCACATGCATCTTTTGGTAGACGCGGACGCAGTTTTCTGCAAAACCACACGATATGCATGCAAATGGTGCTTTTGGCAGAACGCGCACGTGGATTTCTAGCAAACGACGTGAAAAGCATGCCGATGCTGCTCTTTTTAGCACCCGCACATGGATTTGTGCCAAAACGCGTTTTAAGCATGCACATGCATCTTTTGGTAGACGCGGACGCAGTTTTCTGCAAAACCAAACGATATGCATGCAAATGGTGCTTTTGGCAGAACGCGCACGTGAATTTCTACCAAACGACGTGAAAAGCATGCCGATGCTGCTCTTTTTAGCACTCGCACATGGATTTGTGCCAAAACGCGTTTTAAGCATGCACATGCATCTTTTGGTAGACACGGACGCAGTTTTCTGCAAAACCACACAATATGCATGCAAATGGTGCTTTTGGCAGAACGCGCACGTGGATTTCTACCAAACGACGTGAAAAGCATGCCGATGCTCCTCTTTTTAGCACCCGCACATGGATTTGTGCCAAAACGCGTTTTGAGCATGCACATGCATCTTTTGGTAGACGCGGACGCAGTTTTCTGCAAAACCACACGATATGCACGCAAATGGTGCTTTTGGCAGAACGCGCACGTGGATTTCTACCAAACGACGTGAAAAGCATGCCGATGCTGCTCTTTTTAGCACCCGCACATGGATTTGTGCCAAAACGCGTTTTAAGCATGCACATGCATCTTTTGGTAGACGCGGACGCAGTTTTCTGTAAAACCACACGATATGCATGCAAATGGTGCTTTTGGCAGAACGCGAAACGTGGATTTCTACCAAACGACGTGAAAAGCATGCCGATGCTGCTCTTTTTAGCACCCGCACATGGATTTGTGCCAAAACGCGTTTTAAGCATGCACATGAATCTTTTGGTAGACGCGGACGCAGTTTTCTGCAAAACCACACGATATGCATGCAAATGGTGCTTTTGGCAGAACGCGCACGTGGATTTCTACCAAACGACGTGAAAAGCATGCCGATGCTGCTCTTTTTAGCACTCGCACATGGATTTGTGCCAAAACGCGTTTTAAGCATGCACATGCATCTTTTGGTAGACACGGACGCAGTTTTCTGCAAAACCACACAATATGCATGCAAATGGTGCTTTTGGCAGAACGCGCACGTGGATTTCTACCAAACGACGTGAAAAGCATGCCGATGCTCCTCTTTTTAGCACCCGCACATGGATTTGTGCCAAAACGCGTTTTGAGCATGCACATGCATCTTTTGGTAGACGCGGACGCAGTTTTCTGCAAAACCACACGATATGCACGCAAATGGTGCTTTTGGCAGAACGCGCACGTGGATTTCTACCAAACGACGTGAAAAGCATGCCGATGCTGCTCTTTTTAGCACCCGCACATGGATTTGTGCCAAAACGCGTTTTAAGCATGCACATGCATCTTTTGGTAGACGCGGACGCAGTTTTCTGTAAAACCACACGATATGCATGCAAATGGTGCTTTTGGCAGAACGCGAAACGTGGATTTCTACCAAACGACGTGAAAAGCATGCCGATGCTGCTCTTTTTAGCACCCGCACATGGATTTGTGCCAAAACGCGTTTTAAGCATGCACATGAATCTTTTGGTAGACGCGGACGCAGTTTTCTGCAAAACCACACGATATGCATGCAAATGGTGCTTTTGGCAGAACGCGCACGTGGATTTCTACCAAACGACGTGAAAAGCATGCCGATGCTGCTCTTTTTAGCACCCGCACATGGATTTGTGCCAAAACGCATTTTAAGCACGCACATGCATCTTTTGGTAGACGCGGACGCAGTTTTCTGCAAAACCACACGATATGCATGCAAATGGTGCTTTTGGCAGAACGCGCACGTGGATTTCTAGCAAACGACGTGAAAAGCATGCCGATGCTGCTCTTTTTAGCACCCGCACATGGATTTGTGCCAAAACGCGTTTTAAGCATGCACATGCATCTTTTGGTAGACGCGGACGCAGTTTTCTGCAAAACCACACGATATGCATGCAAATGGTGCTTTTGGCAGAACGCGCACGTGGATTTCTACCAAACGACGTGAAAAGCATGCCGATGCTGCTCTTTTTACCACCCGCACATGGATTTGTGCCAAAACGCGTTTTAAGCATGCACATGCATCTTTTGGTAGACGCGGACGCAGTTTTCGGCGAAACCACACGATATGCATGAAAATGGTGCTTTTGGCAGAACGCGCACGTGGATTTCTACCAAACGACGTGAAAAGCATGCCGATGCTGCTCTTTTTAGCACCCGCACATGAATTTGTGCCAAAACGCGTTTTAAGCATGCACATGCATCTTTTGGTAGACGCGGACGCAGTTTTCTGCAAAACCACACAATATGCGTGCAAATGGTGCTTTTGGCAGAACTCGCACGTGGATTTCTACCAAACGACGTGAAAAGCATGTCTATGCTGCTCTTTTTAGCACCCGCACATGGATTTGTGCCAAAACGCGTTTTAAGCATGCACATGCATCTTTTGGTAGACGCGGACGCAGTTTTCTGCAAAACCACACGATATGCATGCAAATGGTGCTTTTGGCAGAACGCGCACGTGGATTTCTACCAAACGACGTGAAGAGCATGCCGATGCTGCTCTTTTTAGCACCCGCACATGGATTTGTGCCAAAACGCGTTTTAAGCATGCACATGCATCTTTTGGTAGACGCGGACGCAGTTTTCTGCAAAACCACACGATATGCACGCAAATGGTGCTTTTGGCAGAACGCGCACGTGGATTTCTACCAAACGACGTGAAAAGCATGCCGATGCTGCTCTTTTTAGCACCCGCACATGGATTTGTGCCAAAACGCATTTTAAGCACGCACATGCATCTTTTGGTAGACGCGGACGCAGTTTTCTGCAAAACCACACGATATGCATGCAAATGGTGCTTTTGGCAGAACGCGCACGTGGATTTCTACCAAACGACGTGAAAAGCATGCCGATGCTGCTCTTTTTAGCACTCGCACATGGATTTGTGCCAAAACGCGTTTTAAGCATGCACATGCATCTTTTGGTAGACGCGGACGCAGTTTTCTGTAAAACCACACGATATGCATGCAAATGGTGCTTTTGGCAGAACGCGAAACGTGGATTTCTACCAAACGACGTGAAAAGCATGCCGATGCTGCTCTTTTTAGCACCCGCACATGGATTTGTGCCAAAACGCGTTTTAAGCATGCACATGAATCTTTTGGTAGACGCGGACGCAGTTTTCTGCAAAACCACACGATATGCATGCAAATGGTGCTTTTGGCAGAACTCGCATGTGGATTTCTACCAAACGACGTGAAAAGCATGCCGATGCTGCTCTTTTTAGCACCCGCACATGGATTTGTGCCAAAACGCATTTTAAGCACGCACATGCATCTTTTGGTAGACGCGGACGCAGTTTTCTGCAAAACCACACGATATGCATGCAAATGGTGCTTTTGGCAGAACGCGCACGTGGATTTCTAGCAAACGACGTGAAAAGCATGCCGATGCTGCTCTTTTTAGCACCCGCACATGGATTTGTGCCAAAACGCGTTTTAAGCATGCACATGCATCTTTTGGTAGACGCGGACGCAGTTTTCTGCAAAACCAAACGATATGCATGCAAATGGTGCTTTTGGCAGAACGCGCACGTGAATTTCTACCAAACGACGTGAAAAGCATGCCGATGCTGCTCTTTTTAGCACCCGCACATGGATTTGTGCCAAAACGCATTTTAAGCACGCACATGCATCTTTTGGTAGACGCGGACGCAGTTTTCTGCAAAACCACACGATATGCATGCAAATGGTGCTTTTGGCAGAACGCGCACGTGGATTTCTACCAAACGACGTGAAAAGCATGCCGATGCTGCTCTTTTTAGCACTCGCACATGGATTTGTGCCAAAATGCGTTTTAAGCATGCACATGCATCTTTTGGTAGACACGGACGCAGTTTTCTGCAAAACCACACAATATGCATGCAAATGGTGCTTTTGGCAGAACGCGCACGTGGATTTCTACCAAACGACGTGAAAAGCATGCCGATGCTCCTCTTTTTAGCACCCGCACATGGATTTGTGCCAAAACGCGTTTTAAGCATGCACATGCATCTTTTGGTAGACGCGGACGCAGTTTTCTGCAAAACCACACGATATGCACGCAAATGGTGCTTTTGGCAGAACGCGCACGTGGATTTCTACCAAACGACGTGAAAAGCATGCCGATGCTGCTCTTTTTAGCACCCGCACATGGATTTGTGCCAAAACGCGTTTTAAGCATGCACATGCATCTTTTGGTAGACGCGGACGCAGTTTTCTGTAAAACCACACGATATGCATGCAAATGGTGCTTTTGGCAGAACGCGAACGTGGATTTCTACCAAACGACGTGAAAAGCATGCCGATGCTGCTCTTTTTAGCACCCGCACATGGATTTGTGCCAAAACGCGTTTTAAGCATGCACATGAATCTTTTGGTAGACGCGGACGCAGTTTTCTGCAAAACCACACGATATGCATGCAAATGGTGCTTTTGGCAGAACGCGCACGTGGATTTCTACCAAACGACGTGAAAAGCATGCCGATGCTGCTCTTTTTAGCACCCGCACATGGATTTGTGCCAAAACGCATTTTAAGCACGCACATGCATCTTTTGGTAGACGCGGACGCAGTTTTCTGCAAAACCACACGATATGCATGCAAATGGTGCTTTTGGCAGAACGCGCACGTGGATTTCTAGCAAACGACGTGAAAAGCATGCCGATGCTGCTCTTTTTAGCACCCGCACATGGATTTGTGCCAAAACGCGTTTTAAGCATGCACATGCATCTTTTGGTAGACGCGGACGCAGTTTTCTGCAAAACCAAACGATATGCATGCAAATGGTGCTTTTGGCAGAACGCGCACGTGAATTTCTACCAAACGACGTGAAAAGCATGCCGATGCTGCTCTTTTTAGCACCCGCACATGGATTTGTGCCAAAACGCGTTTTAAGCATGCACATGCATCTTTTGGTAGACGCGGACGCAGTTTTCTGCAAAACCACACGATATGCATGCAAATGGTGCTTTTGGCAGAACGCGCACGTGGATTTCTACCAAACGACGTGAAAAGCATGCCGATGCTGCTCTTTTTACCACCCGCACATGGATTTGTGCCAAAACGCGTTTTAAGCATGCACATGCATCTTTTGGTAGACGCGGACGCAGTTTTCGGCGAAACCACACGATATGCATGAAAATGGTGCTTTTGGCAGAACGCGCACGTGGATTTCTACCAAACGACGTGAAAAGCATGCCGATGCTGCTCTTTTTAGCACCCGCACATGAATTTGTGCCAAAACGCGTTTTAAGCATGCACATGCATCTTTTGGTAGACGCGGACGCAGTTTTCTGCAAAACCACACAATATGCGTGCAAATGGTGCTTTTGGCAGAACTCGCACGTGGATTTCTACCAAACGACGTGAAAAGCATGTCTATGCTGCTCTTTTTAGCACCCGCACATGGATTTGTGCCAAAACGCGTTTTAAGCATGCACATGCATCTTTTGGTAGACGCGGACGCAGTTTTCTGCAAAACCACACGATATGCATGCAAATGGTGCTTTTGGCAGAACGCGCACGTGGATTTCTACCAAACGACGTGAAGAGCATGCCGATGCTGCTCTTTTTAGCACCCGCACATGGATTTGTGCCAAAACGCGTTTTAAGCATGCACATGCATCTTTTGGTAGACGCGGACGCAGTTTTCTGCAAAACCACAGATATGCATGCAAATGGTGCTTTTGGCAGAACGCGCACGTGGATTTCTACCAAACGACGTGAGAAGCATGCCGATGCTGCTCTTTTTAGCACCCGCACATGGATTTGTGCCAAAACGCGTTTTAAGCATGCACATGCATCTTTTGGTAGACGCGGACGCAGTTTTCTGCAAAACCACACGATATGCATGCAAATGGTGCTTTTGGCCGAACGCGCGCGTGGATTTCTACCAAACTACGTGAAAAGCATGCCGATGCTGCTCTTTTTAGCACCCGCACATGGATTTGTGCCAAAACGCGTTTTAAGCATGCACATGTATCTTTTGGTAGACGCGGACGCAGTTTTCTGTAAAACCACACGATATGCATGCAAATGGTGCTTTTGGCAGAACGCGAAACGTGGATTTCTACCAAACGACGTGAAAAGCATGCCGATGCTGCTCTTTTTAGCACCCGCACATGGATTTGTGCCAAAACGCGTTTTAAGCATGCACATGAATCTTTTGGTAGACGCGGACGCAGTTTTCTGCAAAACCACACGATATGCATGCAAATGGTGCTTTTGGCAGAACGCGCACGTGGATTTCTACCAAACGACGTGAAAAGCATGCCGATGCTGCTCTTTTTAGCACCCGCACATGGATTTGTGCCAAAACGCATTTTAAGCACGCACATGCATCTTTTGGTAGACGCGGACGCAGTTTTCTGCAAAACCACACGATATGCATGCAAATGGTGCTTTTGGCAGAACGCGCACGTGGATTTCTAGCAAACGACGTGAAAAGCATGCCGATGCTGCTCTTTTTAGCACCCGCACATGGATTTGTGCCAAAACGCGTTTTAAGCATGCACATGCATCTTTTGGTAGACGCGGACGCAGTTTTCTGCAAAACCAAACGATATGCATGCAAATGGTGCTTTTGGCAGAACGCGCACGTGAATTTCTACCAAACGACGTGAAAAGCATGCCGATGCTGCTCTTTTTAGCACCCGCACATGGATTTGTGCCAAAACGCGTTTTAAGCATGCACATGCATCTTTTGGTAGACGCGGACGCAGTTTTCTGCAAAACCACACAATATGCGTGCAAATGGTGCTTTTGGCAGAACTCGCACGTGGATTTCTACCAAACGACGTGAAAAGCATGTCTATGCTGCTCTTTTTAGCACCCGCACATGGATTTGTGCCAAAACGCGTTTTAAGCATGCACATGCATCTTTTGGTAGACGCGGACGCAGTTTTCTGCAAAACCACACGATATGCATGCAAATGGTGCTTTTGGCAGAACGCGCACGTGGATTTCTACCAAACGACGTGAAGAGCATGCCGATGCTGCTCTTTTTAGCACCCGCACATGGATTTGTGCCAAAACGCGTTTTAAGCATGCACATGCATCTTTTGGTAGACGCGGACGCAGTTTTCTGCAAAACCACAGATATGCATGCAAATGGTGCTTTTGGCAGAACGCGCACGTGGATTTCTACCAAACGACGTGAGAAGCATGCCGATGCTGCTCTTTTTAGCACCCGCACATGGATTTGTGCCAAAACGCGTTTTAAGCATGCACATGCATCTTTTGGTAGACGCGGACGCAGTTTTCTGCAAAACCACACGATATGCATGCAAATGGTGCTTTTGGCCGAACGCGCGCGTGGATTTCTACCAAACTACGTGAAAAGCATGCCGATGCTGCTCTTTTTAGCACCCGCACATGGATTTGTGCCAAAACGCGTTTTAAGCATGCACATGTATCTTTTGGTAGACGCGGACGCAGTTTTCTGCAAAACCACACTATATGCATGCAAATGGTGCTTTTGGCAGAACGCGCGCGTGGATTTCTACCAAACGACGTGAAAAGCATGCCGATGCTGTTCTTTTTAGCACCCCGCACATGGATTTGTGCCTAAGCGCGTTTTAAGCATGCACATGCATCTTTTGGTAGACGCGGACGCAGTTTTCTGCAAAACCACACGATATGCATGCAAATGGTGCTTTTGGCAGAACGCGCACGTGGATTTCTACAAAACGACGTGAAAAGCATGCCGATGCTGCTCTTTTTAGCACCCGCACATGGATTTGTGCCAAAACGCGTTTTAAGCATGCACATGCATCTTTTGGTAGACGCGGACGCAGTTTTCTGCAAAACCACACGATATGCATGCAAATGGTGCTTTTGGCAGAACGCGCACGTGGATTTCTACCAAACGACGTGAAGAGCATGCCGATGCTGCTCTTTTTAGCACCCGCACATGGATTTGTGCCAAAACGCGTTTTAAGCATGCACATGCATCTTTTGGTAGACGCGGACGCAGTTTTCTGCAAAACCGCACGATATGCATGCAAATGGTGCTTTTGGCAGAACGCGCACGTGGATTTCTACCAAACGACGTGAAAAGCATGCCGATGCTGCTCTTTTTAGCACCCGCACATGAATTTGTGCCAAAACACGTTTTAAGCATGCACATGCATCTTTTGGTAGACGCGGACGCAGTTTTCTGCAAAACCACACGATATGCATGCAAATGGTGCTTTTGGCAGAACGCGCACGTGGATTTCTACCAAACGACGTGAAAAGCATGCCCATGCTGCTCTTTTTAGCACCCGCACATGGATTTGTGCCAAAACGCGTTTTAAGCATGCACATGCATCTTTTGGTAGACTCGGACGCAGTTTTCCGCAAAACCACACGATATGCATGCAAATGGTGCTTTTGGCAGAACGCGCACGTGGATTTCTACCAAACTACGTGAAAAGCATGCCGATGCTGTTCTTTTTAGCACCCCGCACATGGATTTGTGCCTAAGCGCGTTTTAAGCATGCGCATGCATCTTTTGGTAGACGCGGACGCAGTTTTCTGCAAAACCACACGATATGCATGCAAATGGTGCTTTTGGCAGAACGCGCACGTGGATTTCTACAAAACGACGTGAAAAGCATGCCGATGCTGCTCTTTTTAGCACCCGCACATGGATTTGTGCCAAAACGCGTTTTAAGCATGCACATGTATCTTTTGGTAGACGCGGACGCAGTTTTCTGCAAAACCACACTATATGCATGCAAATGGTGCTTTTGGCAGAACGCGCACGTGGATTTCTACCAAACGACGTGAAAAGCATGCCGATGCTGCTCTTTTTAGCACCCGCACATGGATTTGTGCCAAAACGCGTTTTAAGCATGCAAATGCATCTTTTTGTAGACGCGGACGCAGTTTTCTGCAAAACCACACGATATGCATGCAAATGGTGCTTTTGGCAGAACACGCACGTGGATTTCTACCAAACGACGTAAAAACATGCCAATGCTGCTCTTTTTAGCACCCGCACATGGATTTGTGCCAAAACGCGTTTTAAGCATGCACATGCATCTTTTGGTAGACGCGGACGCAGTTTTCTGCAAAACCACACGATATGCATGCAAATGGTGCTTTTGGCAGAACGCGCACGTGGATTTCTACCAAACGACGCGAAAACCATGCCGATGCTGCTCTTTTTAGCACCCGCACATGGATTTGTGCCAAAACGCGTTTTAAGCATGCACATGCATCTTTTGGTAGACGCGGACGCAGCTTTCTGCAAAACCACACGATAAGCATGCAAATGGTGCTTTTGGTAGAACGCGCACGTGGATTTCTACCAAACGACGTGAAGAGCATGCCGATGCTGCTCTTTTTAGCACCCGCACATGGATTTGTGCCAAAACGCGTTTTAAGCATGCACATGCATCTTTTGGTAGACGCGGACGCAGTTTTCTGCAAAACCACACGATATGCATGCAAATGGTGCTTTTGGCAGAACGCGCACGTGGATTTCTACCAAACGACGTGAAGAGCATGCCGATGCTGCTCTTTTTAGCACCCGCACATGGATTTGTGCCAAAACGCGTTTTAAGCATGCACATGCATCTTTTGGTAGACGCGGACGAAGTTTTCTGCAAAACCACACGATATGCATGCAAATGGTGCTTTTGGCAGAACGCGCACGTGGATTTCTACAAAACGACGTGAAAAGCATGCCGATGCTGCTCTTTTTAGCACCCGCACATGGATTTGTGCCAAAACGCGTTTTACGCATGCAAATGCATCTTTTGGTAGACGCGGACGCAGTTTTCTGCAAAACCACACGATATGCATGCAAATGGTGCTTTTGGCAGAACGCGGACGTGGATTTCTACCAAACGACGTGAAAAGCATGCCGATGCTGCTCTTTTTAGCACCCGCACATGGATTTGTGCCAAAACGCGTTTTAAGCATGCAAATGCATCTTTTGGTGGACGCGGACGCAGTTTTCTGCAAAACCACACGATATGCATGCAAATGGTGCTTTTGGCAGAACACGCACGTGGATTTCTACCAAACGACGTAAAAAGCATGCCGATGCTGCTCTTTTTAGCACCCGCACATGGATTTGTCCCAAAACGCGTTTTAAGCATGCACATGCATCTTTTGGTAGACGCGGACGCAGTTTTCTGCAAAACCACACGATATGCATGCAAATGGTGCTTTTGGCAGAACGCGCACGTGGATTTCTACCAAACGACGTGAAAAGCATGCCGATGCTGCTCTTTTTAGCACCCGCACATGGATTTGTGCCAAAACGCGTTTTAAGCATGCACATGCATCTTTTGGTAGACGCGGACGCAGTTTTCTGCAAAACCACACGATATGCATGCAAATGGTGCTTTTGGCAGAACGCGCACGTGGATTTCTACCAAACGACGTGAAAACCATGCCGATGCTGCTCTTTTTAGCACCCGCACATGGATTTGTGCCAAAACGCGTTTTAAGCATGCACATGCATCTTTTTGTAGACGCGGACGCAGCTTTCTACAAAACCACACGATAAGCATGCAAATGGTGCTTTTGGCAGAACGCGCACGTGGATTTCTACCAAACGACGTGAAGAGCATGCCGATGCTGCTCTTTTTAGCACCCGCACATGGATTTGTGCCAAAACGCGTTTTAAGCATGCACATGCATCTTTTGGTAGACGCGGACGCAGTTTTCTGCAAAACCACACGATATGCATGCAAATGGTGCTTTTGGCAGAACGCGCACGTGGATTTCTACCAAACGACGTGAAAAGCATGCCGATGCTGTTCTTTTTAGCACCCCGCACATGGATTTGTGCCTAAGCGCGTTTTAAGCATGCACATACATCTTTTGGTAGACGCGGACGCAGTTTTCTACAAAACCACACGATATGCATGCAAATGGTGCTTTTGGCAGAACGCGCACGTGGATTTCTACAAAACGACGTGAAAAGCATGCCGATGCTGCTCTTTTTAGCACCCGCACATAGATTTGTGCCAAAACGCGTTTTAAGCATTCACATGTATCTTTTGGTAGACGCGGACGCAGTTTTCTGCAAAACCACACTATATGCATGCAAATTGTGCTTTTGGCAGAACACGCACGTGGATTTCTACCAAACGACGTGAAAAGCATGCCGATGCTGCTCTTTTCAGCACCCGCACATGGATTTGTGCCAAAACGCGTTTTAAGCATGCAAATGCATCTTTTGGTAGACGCGGACGCAGTTTTCTGCAAAACCACACGATATGCATGCAAATGGTGCTTTTGGCAGAACACGCACGTGGATTTCTACCAAACGACGTAAAAAGCATGCCGATGCTGCTCTTTTTAGCACCCGCACATGGATTTGTCCCAAAACGCGTTTTAAGCATGCACATGCATCTTTTGGTAGACGCGGACGCAGTTTTCTGCAAAACCACACGATATGCATGCAAATGGTGCTTTTGGCAGAACGCGCACGTGGATTTCTACAAAACGACGTGAAAAGCATGCCGATGCTGCTCTTTTTAGCACCCGCACATGAATTTGTGCCAAAACGCGTTTTAAGCATGCACATGCATCTTTTGGTAGACGCGGACGCAGTTTTCGGCAAAACCACACGATATGCATGAAAATGGTGCTTTTGGCAGAACGCGCACGTGGATTTCTACCAAACGACGTGAAAAGCATGCCGATGCTGCTCTTTTTAGCACCCGCACATGGATTTGTGCCAAAACGCGTTTTAAGCATGCACATGCATCTTTTGGTAGACGCGGACGCAGATTTCTGCAAAACCGCACGATATGCATGCAAATGGTGCTTTTGGCAGAACGCGCACGTGGATTTCTACCAAACTACGTGAAAAGCATGCCGATGCTGTTCTTTTTAGCACCCCGCACATGGATTTGTGCCTAAGCGCGTTTTAAGCATGCACATGCATCTTTTGGTAGACGCGGACGCAGTTTTCTGCAAAACCACACGATATGCATGCAAATGGTGCTTTTGGCAGAACACGCACGTGGATTTCTACAAAACGACGTGAAAAGCATGCCGATGCTGCTCTTTTTAGCACCCGCACATGGATTTGTGCCACAACACGTTTTAAGCATGCACATGTATCTTTTGGTAGACGCGGACGCAGTTTTCTGCAAAACCACACTATATGCATGCAAATGGTGCTTTTGGCAGAACGCGCACGTGGATTTCTACCAAACGACGTGAAAAGCATGCCGATGCTGCTCTTTTTAGCACCCGCACATGGATTTGTGCCAAAACGCTTTTTAAGCATGCAAATGCATCTTTTGGTAGACGCGGACGCAGTTTTCTGCAAAACCACACGATATGCATGCAAATGGTGCTTTTGGCAGAACGCGCACGTGGATTTCTACCAAACGACGTGAAAAGCATGCCGATGCTGCTCTTTTTAGCACCCGCACATGGATTTGTGCCAAAACGCGTTTTAAGCATGCACATGCATCTTTTGGTAGACGCGGACGCAGTTTTCGGCAAAACCACACGATATGCATGAAAATGGTGCTTTTGGCAGAACGCGCACGTGGATTTCTACCAAACGACGTGAAAAGCATGCCGATGCTGCTCTTTTTAGCACCCGCACATGGATTTGTGCCAAAACGCGTTTTAAGCATGCACATGCATTTTTTTTTTTAGATACTGCCAACTGCCTCTTGGCAGTCCAGGCAGGAGTGAGTGTATACAAAGTCGGCACTGCAAGTCAAAATAACAAAAACATGGGTTACAAGGAACCATAAACAAAATGCTTAAATATACAGACTATTGCATCGGAAAAGGAAGCATGTACAAAATTTACATAAATAGGAAAATGGCGATTCTAAAACGAACACGCTTCATTGCAAAGATTGTACGGCAGACACAAATGATTCAACCGAGGACATACAAGCGACTTCTTGCGGTAGAGCATTCCACTCTGCTATAGTTCGAGGAAAAACGAGAAGCGATAAGCAGTAGTTTTAGTCGGTGGCATCACAATCGTTTTGCTGTGCTTGCGTCTGGTTTCTCTTGTTTTATTAAAATTGATGTATATGTCGGGATCCATTTTTGTTTGTTTATTAACGATATTAAACAAAGTTTGTAGGCGATGCAGTCTACGCCGAAATTCTAGCGATGGGAGGCCAGACCGTGTTCTGAGATCAGTGATCGAGACTCGTCTATTATAAATGTTATAAATAAATCTAAGGGCTTTCTTTTGCACGCTTTCAATGTTGTTGACACCGGTCTTTGTGTGGGGATCCCAGACAGCATCGGCATATTCAAGCAGTGGTCTAATGAGTGTCGTGTAGGCAGCGAGTTTAGTCCTACTAGTGCAATGTTTGAGCCGGTGTTTAATTAGCCATAGCTTCCTTAGCGACGCCGAAACGACGTATTGGACATGAGCGTTCCAGGTTAACTTCGAGTCAATAACTACACCCAGATACTTAAATTTGTCAACCGTCCTAATTGCTAGATTGTTGATTTTATATGTACAAATTGATGGTGCTTTCTTTCTTGTAATCATCATTTGAGTACATTTTGAGGCATTTAAGTTCATACGCCAGGATTGACACCAATTATCGATTGCATTAAGGTAATCCTGTATAGCAGTCTGATCATGGGGTGATTGAATGTTGTGGTACACAATACAATCATCAGCGAAGAACCGACATCGTACCGGGGAATCAAAGGACAAGTCATTCAGATAAATCAAAAAGAGAAGAGATCCAAGTACTGAACCTTGCGGTACACCGGAAAGTACGGGAGCAGGTGAAGAAAATGAGTTTCCTATACGGACATATTGTGTTCGATTAGTTAAATAAGAGTCAAGCCAGCGAAGAATTTGTTCATTTTTCAGCGCACATTGTAGCTTGAGCTTTAGCCTTTGGTGCCAAACACGGTCAAATGCTTTCTGAAAATCAAGGAAAAGCACATCTATTTGCCCGACGCAGTCCAGCGCTGCCATGACTTCATTGGTAATATGTAGAAGCTGAGTAACTGTAGATAGGCCACGCCGAAATCCATGCTGTTTTTCCGAAAAGAAATTATTGTTTTCCAGAAAGGTGCTCAGGTGCTTAAAAACATAGTGCTCCATCACCTTACTAGCGGTGCAGAGAAGCGAGACGGGTCTGTAATTAGTAATACTGAGTTTATCTCCGGACTTATGGATGGGAATTATCTTTGCTGCTTTCCAATCGTTAGGAAGGACACCTTGCTTTAGACTTTCGTTAAATATTATGTACAGATACTTTGCGCACCACTCCGCATATCTAAAAAGAAAATTATTTGGTATGTCATCAGGACCAGCAGATTTCTTTATCTCTATGTTTAATAGGGACGAAAGGATACCTTCTTCGGAAATAAAAAGGTCTGGAAGTTCGCAGCCAGAACCTGAAAATTCTAGGCTATCGTCTTCAGTACCGCGTAGAAATACCGAAGCAAAGTACTCGTTGAACGCTTCCGCAATATTCTCGTTGTCACTGGTCTCGGTATCATTCAATCTGATTTTGGTGACCGGATTCTTTTTCTCGGTTATGTGCATCCAAAACTGTCTTGGGGCGTTAGATAAAAAATAGTGTAGTTTAACATTGAAAAAATGGTACTTTGAGTCTTTTATTTTTTCCTAAGTTCGGTACGCATTGACGGTAGCACAGAACGATCGACACAACTATTGGGGCGTGACAAGCGTTTTAAGCGGCGCTTTAGCTGCAGAATGTCCCGAGTGATCCAAGGGTTATTGCGGGCCATTCTCTTGCGTTTTGTTGGAATGTACCTGTACATACATTCCCGCACAGCGTCCTTAAAATGCATCCATAAATCATTGACACAGGTTACACCTTGATTTGATTTTTTAAGAAAAATGTCGAAATCTTGCTCTAAGTAGTCGATTAGACAATCATCAGCAGCTCTCCCAAAATCCAAGACTTCTTTGTCTGGACAACGGATAATATTTTGCTGTAGATTGTTTTTAAGCAGAATCGCTTCATGATCTGATATGCCTGGTAAAACTTCTACAGTAAATCCTGTTTCACTGACTGCTTCAGATATAAGAACAAGGTCGAGGATAGTTTTTGAGCTTGAAGTAACACGTGTAGGTGCTCCTACTACTTGTTTTAGATTAAAAGAAAACGCCAAATCGAGCAGCATTTCAGCATGTTGACAAGAATGCCGAACCCAGAGATCGTCCCAGTTTATCATCGGTAGATTAAAGTCCCCGCATAAGATGATATGAGTATAGTGTTTACTATGGACGTAAAGAAAATCATGCAGCGATTCCAAAATTGAGATATCTGCATTCGGAGGCCTGTATACTACGCCAATGAGAACCTTACATTTGAAAGACGGCACTACAATCCAAACCATTTCAGCAGAAGTATTGTGTGGAATGGATGTGAATGGGATGCCATTTTTAATTATGGTCGCGACACCACCCCCTCTCGAGCCACGGTCGTGGCGAATTATGTTGTACGAGCTGGGTATTATGTCAGAATCAGGGATAGCATCATGAAGCCATGTTTCTGTTAGAAGCGTGATGTCAGGATTGTAACTAAGAAGTAGGCTCTCAAGGTCATCAGACTTATTCACAACGCTCCGGGCGTTAACATTTAAAACAGTTAGCGGACTGAAGACGTGGGGTAACTCTAACAAATGTGCTTTAGTCTTACTTTCGTGCTGTTTTTGACTGGAATTAGACCGGCTATGTCAATTTGCTGCTGAGGGAACTGCCCTGTCCAGTGCCTCGTCCCATCTGAATGTATTGCCATTGATTCGAACCTTGTCGAAGGATAGAAATACTTTGTCGCCTCTGTCTCGGTTCTCTTTTGTCCAGGTCCAAAGCTTTTTTCTTATTGATTGGACTCTAGGAGAGAAGTCCTCTGAGATGCTGTATGGAGTGTTCTTGAAAGCTTTACACTCTTTCAGTATTTTTAATTTGTCTCGGTAGTCTACTAGCCTGAATATTACGGGGCGAAATTTGTCGTCCCTAGGCTTCCCTATTCGATGAGCTCGCTCAATTGAAACATTCGGAACATTTAGTATGCTGTCAAGGATTTTTGTCGAAACCACTCGTTCCAAAGATTGGTGTGCTTCTTCCTTCGGTTCAGGTAGACCATACAGTATTAAATTATTCCTTCGGCTTCGGTTTTCGAGGTCATCTACTTTTAACAGTAGGCTATCAACGGTTTTCTGCAGGTCGTCTACCTTGACTGTGTAGGTCTTAACAGTAGCCGAAATATCCTCTACTTTTCGGTCAATGGAAGCTAACTTATCATTACTTTCATCTAGACGCCGGTTTGATATGGCCACACCTTCCTTAAGTTCTCGCAAGTCGTCCATAATTTTTTGCAGCATGATTTCGGTAGAGGGGCCTGGATTCAATTCAACGTCCCCACAGGAAGCTAGTAAGTCCACAAAACAATGGTACACATTAATTAACGCATCTATAAACGGCCGTGGGCACGGCAAGAGCAAAAGACACACATCGTCACTACTATAGCCAGAATCATGGCGGTAGTCTCTCACCTGTATTAGGAACAAAAACGGATTCTTTAGGCACATGGTTCCTAAGCTCTCGCCGCGCCCACTGGTCGATTGCCGCTCTTGCGTTGTTTTTATACCATCCGATAGCTGTGACGTAGCGGATGGTGGCGCACGGTGCTGGTCCAAGTGCGTCGTCCAGCTGCGCAGGCCCGGCGTGTCGTCAGCAGAAAAGCCTGTCGATGTATTGCGCTGGTGGCCGCGCAATTCCGTCAGTTTCCATACAGCTGGATCGGACTCTGTAGCTGCGGCTGCATCGCTGTTGGTGATGCAAATCAGGGCCTGTATTAGGAACAAAAACGGATTCTTTAGGCACATGGTTCCTAAGCTCTCGCCGCGCCCACTGGTCGATTGCCGCTCTTGCGTTGTTTTTATACCATCCGATAGCTGTGACGTAGCGGATGGTGGCGCTCGGTGCTGGTACAAGTGCGTCGTCCAGCTGCGCAGGCCCGGCGTGTCGTCAGCAGAAAAGCCTGTCGATGTATTGCGCTGGTGGCCGCGCAATTCCGTCAGTTTCCATACAGCTGGATCGGACTCTGTAGCTGCGGCTGCATCGCTGTTGGTGATGCAAATCAGGGCCTGTATTAGGAACAAAAACGGATTCTTTAGGCACATGGTTCCTAAGCTCTCGCCGCGCCCACTGGTCGATTGCCGCTGTTGCGTTGTTTTTATACCATCCGATAGCTGTGACGTAGTGGATGGTGGCGCTCGGTGCTGGTCCAAGTGCGTCGTCCAGCTGCGCAGGCCCGGCGTGTCGTCAGCAGAAAAGCCTGTCGATGTATTGCGCTGGTGGCCGCGCAATTCCGTCAGTTTCCATACAGCTGGATCGGACTCTGTAGCTGCGGCTGCATCGCTGCTGGTGATGCAAATCAGGGCCTGTATTAGGAACAAAAACGGATTCTTTAGGCACATGGTTCCTAAGCTCTCGCCGCGCCCACTGGTCGATTGCCGCTCTTGCGTTGTTTTTATACCATCCGATAGCTGTGACGTAGCGGATGGTGGCGCTCGGTGCTGGTACAAGTGCGTCGTCCAGCTGCGCAGGCCCGGCGTGTCGTCAGCAGAAAAGCCTGTCGATGTATTGCGCTGGTGGCCGCGCAATTCCGTCAGTTTCCATACAGCTGGATCGGACTCTGTAGCTGCGGCTGCATCGCTGTTGGTGATGCAAATCAGGGCCTGTATTAGGAACAAAAACGGATTCTTTAGGCACATGGTTCCTAAGCTCTCGCCGCGCCCACTGGTTGATTGCCGCTCTTGCGTTGCTTTTATACCATCCGATAGCTGTGACGTAGCGGATGGTGGCGCTCGGTGCTGGTCCAAGTGCGTCGTCCAGCTGCGCAGGCCCGGCGTGTCGTCAGCAGAAAAGCCTGTCGATGTATTGCGCTGGTGGCCGCGCAATTCCGTCAGTTTCCATACAGCTGGATCGGACTCTGTAGCTGCGGCTGATTCGCTGTTGGTGATGCAAATCAGGGCCTGTATTAGGAACAAAAACGGATTCTGTAGGCACATGGTTCCTAAGCTCTCGCCGCGCCCACTAGGTAGACGCGGTAGACGCGGACGCATTTTTCTGCAAAACCGCACGATATGCATGCAAATGGTGCTTTTGGCAGAACGCGCACGTGGATTTCTACCAAACGACGTGAAAAGCATGCCGAGGCTGCTCTTTTTAGCACCCGCACATGGATTTGTGCCAAAACGCGTTTTAAGCATGCACATGCATCTTTTGGTAGACGCGGACGCAGTTTTCTGCAAAACCACACGATATGCATGCAAATGGTGCTTTTGGCAGAACGCGCACGTGGATTTCTACCAAACGACGTGAAAACCATGCCGATGCTGCTCTTTTTAGCACCCGCACATGGATTTGTGCCAAAACGCGTTTTAAGCATGCACATGCATATTTTGGTAGACGCGGACGCAGCTTTCTGCAAAACCACACGATAAGCATGCAAATGGTGCTTTTGGCAGAACGCGCACGTGGATTTCTACCAAACGACGTGAAAAGCATGCCGATGCTGCTCTTTTTAGCACCCGCACATGGATTTGTGCCAAAACGCGTTTTAAGCATGCACATGCATCTTTTGGTAAACGCGGACGCAGTTTTCTGCAAAACCACACGATATGCATGCAAATGGTGCTTTTGGCAGAACGCGCACGTGGATTTCTACCAAACGACGTGAAAAGCATGCCGATGCTGCTCTTTTTAGCACCCGCACATGGATTTGTGCCAAAACGCGTTGTAAGCATGCACATGCATCTTTTGGTAGACGCGGACGCAGTTTCCTGCAAAACCACACGATATGCATGCAAATGGTGCTTTTGGCAGAACGCGCACGTGGATTTCTACCAAACTATGTGAAAAGCATGCCGATGCTGTTCTTTTTAGCACCCCGCACATGGATTTGTGTCTAAACGCGTTTTAAGCATGCACATGCATCTTTTGGTAGACGCGGACGCAGTTTTCTGCAAAACCACACGATATGCATGCAAATGGTGCTTTTGGCAGAACGCGCACGTGGATTTCTACTAAACGACGTGAAAAGCATGCCGATGCTGCTCTTTTTAGCACCCGCACAAGGATTTGTGCCAAAACGCGTTTTAAGCATGCAAATCTATCTTTTGGTAGACGCGGACGCAGTTTTCTGCAAAACCACACGATATGCATGCAAATGGTGCTTTTGGCAGAACGCGCACGTGGATTTCTACCGAACGACGGGAAAAGCTTGTCGATGCTGCTCTTTTTAGCACCCGCACATGGATTTGTGCCAAAACGCGTTTTAAGCATGCACATGCATCTTTTGGTAGATGCGGACGCAGTTTTCTGCAAAACCACACGATATGCTTGCAAATGGTGCTTTTGGCAGAACGCGCACGTGGATTTCTACCAAACGACGTGAAAAGCATGCCGATGCTGCTCTTTTTAGCACCCGCACATGGATTTGTGCCAAAACGCGTTTTAAGCATGCACATGCATCTTTTGGTAGACGCGGACGCAGTTTTCTGCAAAACCATACGATATGCATGATAATGGTGCTTTTGGCAGAACGCGCCCGTGGATTTCTACCAAACGACGTGAAAAGCATACCGATGCTGCTCTTTTTAGCACCCGCACATGGATTTGTGCCAAAATGCGTTTTAAGCATGCACATGTATCTTTTGGTAGACGCGGACGCAGTTTTCTGCAAAACCACACGATATGCATGCAAATGGTGCTTTTGGCAGAACGCGCACGTGGATTTCTACCAAACGACGTGAAACGCATGCCGATGCTGCTCTTTTTAGCACCCGCACATGGATTTGTGCCAAAACGCGTTTTAAGCATGCACATGCATCTTTTGGTAGACGCGGACGCAGTTTTCTGCAAAACCACACGATATGCATGCAAATGGTGCTGGCAGAACGCGCACGTGGATTTCTACCAAACGACGTGAAAAGCATGCCGATGCTGCTCTTTTTAGCACCCGCACATGGATTTGTGCCAAAACGCGTTTTAAGCATGCACATGCATCTTTTGGTCGACGCGGACGCAGTTTTCTGCAAAACCACACGATATGCATGCAAATGGTGCTTTTGGCAGAACGCGCACGTGGATTTCTACCAAACGACGTGAAGAGCATGCCGATGCTGCTCTTTTTAGCACCCGCACATGGATTTGTACCAAAACGCGTTTTAAGCATGCACATGCATCTTTTGGTAGACGCGGACGCAGTTTTCTGCAAAACCGCACGATATGCATGCAAATGGTGCTTTTGGCAGAATGCGCACATGGATTTCTACCAAACGACGTGAAAAGCATGCCGATGCTGCTCTTTTTAGCACCCGCACATGGATTTGTGCCAAAACGCGTTTTAAGCATGCACATGCATCTTTTGGTAGACGCGGACGCAGTTTTCTGTAAAACCACACGATATGCATGCAAATGGTGCTTTTGGCAGAACGCGCACGTGGATTTCTACCATACGACGTGAAAAGCATGCCGATGCTGCTCTTTTTAGCATCCGCACATAGATTTGTGCCAAAACGCGTTTTAAGCATGCACATGCATCTTTTGGTAAACGCGGACGCAGTTTTCTGCAAAACCACACGATATGCATGCAAATGGTGCTTTTGGCAGAACGCGCACGTGGATTTCTACCAAACGACGTGAAAAGCATGCCGATGCTGCTCTTTTTAGCACCCGCACATGGATTTGTGCCAAAACGCGTTGTAAGCATGCACATGCATCTTTTGGTAGACGCGGACGCAGTTTCCTGCAAAACCACACGATATGCATGCAAATGGTGCTTTTGGCAGAACGCGCACGTGGATTTCTACCAAACTATGTGAAAAGCATGCCGATGCTGTTCTTTTTAGCACCCCGCACATGGATTTGTGTCTAAACGCGTTTTAAGCATGCACATGCATCTTTTGGTAGACGCGGACGCAGTTTTCTGCAAAACCACACGATATGCATGCAAATGGTGCTTTTGGCAGAACGCCCACGTGGATTTCTACTAAACGACGTGAAAAGCATGCCGATGCTGCTCTTTTTAGCATCCGCACATAGATTTGTGCCAAAACGCGTGTTAAGCATGCACATGCATCTTCTGGTAGACGCGGACGCAGTTTTCTGCAAAACCACACGATATGCATGCAAATGGTGCTTTTGGCAGAACGCGCACGTGTATTTCTACCAAACGACGTGAAAAGCATGCCGGTGCTGCTCTTTTTAGCACCCGCATATGGATTTGTGCCAAAACGCGTTTTAAGCATGCAAATCTATCTTTTGCTAGACGCGGACGCAGTTTTGTGCAAAACCACACGATATGCATGCAAATGGTGCTTTTGGCAGAACGCGCACGTGGATTTCTACCAAACGACGGGAAAAGCTTGTCGATGCTGCTCTTTTTAGCACCCGCACATGGATTTGTGCCAAAACGCGTTTTAAGCATGCACATGCATCTTTTGGTAGATGCGGACGCAGTTTTCTGCAAAACCACACGATATGCTTGCAAATGGTGCTTTTGGCAGAACGCGCACGTGGATTTCTACCAAACGACGTGAAAAGCATGCCGATGCTGCTCTTTTTAGCACCCGCACATGGATTTGTGCCAAAACGCGTTTTAAGCATGCACATGCATCTTTTGGTAGACGCGGACGCAGTTTTCTGCAAAACCATACGATATGCATGATAATGGTGCTTTTGGCAGAACGCGCCCGTGGATTTCTACAAAACGACGTGAAAAGCATACCGATGCTGCTCTTTTTAGCACCCGCACATGGATTTGTGCCAAAATGCGTTTTAAGCATGCACATGTATATTTTGGTAGACGCGGACGCAGTTTTCTGCAAAACCACACGATATGCATGCAAATGGTGCTTTTGGCAGAACGCGCACGTGGATTTCTACCAAACGACGTGAAACGCATGCCGATGCTGCTCTTTTTAGCACCCGCACATGGATTTGTGCCAAAACGCGTTGTAAGCATGCACATGCATCTTTTGGTAGACGCGGACGCAGTTTTCTGCAAAACCATACGATATGCATGATAATGGTGCTTTTGGCAGAACGCGCCCGTGGATTTCTACAAAACGACGTGAAAAGCATACCGATGCTGCTCTTTTTAGCACCCGCACATGGATTTGTGCCAAAATGCGTTTTAAGCATGCACATGTATCTTTTGGTAGACGCGGACGCAGTTTTCTGCAAAACCATACGATATGCATGATAATGGTGCTTTTGGCAGAACGCGCCCGTGGATTTCTACAAAACGACGTGAAAAGCATACCGATGCTGCTCTTTTTAGCACCCGCACATGGATTTGTGCCAAAACGCGTTGTAAGCATGCACATGCATCTTTTGGTAGACGCGGACGCAGTTTCCTGCAAAACCACACGATATGCATGCAAATGGTGCTTTTGGCAGAACGCGCACGTGGATTTCTACCAAACTATGTGAAAAGCATGCCGATGCTGTTCTTTTTAGCACCCCGCACATGGATTTGTGTCTAAACGCGTTTTAAGCATGCACATGCATCTTTTGGTAGACGCGGACGCAGTTTTCTGCAAAACCACACGATATGCATGCAAATGGTGCTTTTGGCAGAACGCGCACGTGGATTTCTACTAAACGACGTGAAAAGCATGCCGATGCTGCTCTTTTTAGCACCCGCACAAGGATTTGTGCCAAAACGCGTTTTAAGCATGCAAATCTATCTTTTGGTAGACGCGGACGCAGTTTTCTGCAAAACCACACGATATGCATGCAAATGGTGCTTTTGGCAGAACGCGCACGTGGATTTCTACCGAACGACGGGAAAAGCTTGTCGATGCTGCTCTTTTTAGCACCCGCACATGGATTTGTGCCAAAACGCGTTTTAAGCATGCACATGCATCTTTTGGTAGATGCGGACGCAGTTTTCTGCAAAACCACACGATATGCTTGCAAATGGTGCTTTTGGCAGAACGCGCACGTGGATTTCTACCAAACGACGTGAAAAGCATGCCGATGCTGCTCTTTTTAGCACCCGCACATGGATTTGTGCCAAAACGCGTTTTAAGCATGCACATGCATCTTTTGGTAGACGCGGACGCAGTTTTCTGCAAAACCATACGATATGCATGATAATGGTGCTTTTGGCAGAACGCGCCCGTGGATTTCTACCAAACGACGTGAAAAGCATACCGATGCTGCTCTTTTTAGCACCCGCACATGGATTTGTGCCAAAATGCGTTTTAAGCATGCACATGTATCTTTTGGTAGACGCGGACGCAGTTTTCTGCAAAACCACACGATATGCATGCAAATGGTGCTTTTGGCAGAACGCGCACGTGGATTTCTACCAAACGACGTGAAACGCATGCCGATGCTGCTCTTTTTAGCACCCGCACATGGATTTGTGCCAAAACGCGTTTTAAGCATGCACATGCATCTTTTGGTAGACGCGGACGCAGTTTTCTGCAAAACCACACGATATGCATGCAAATGGTGCTGGCAGAACGCGCACGTGGATTTCTACCAAACGACGTGAAAAGCATGCCGATGCTGCTCTTTTTAGCACCCGCACATGGATTTGTGCCAAAACGCGTTTTAAGCATGCACATGCATCTTTTGGTCGACGCGGACGCAGTTTTCTGCAAAACCACACGATATGCATGCAAATGGTGCTTTTGGCAGAACGCGCACGTGGATTTCTACCAAACGACGTGAAGAGCATGCCGATGCTGCTCTTTTTAGCACCCGCACATGGATTTGTACCAAAACGCGTTTTAAGCATGCACATGCATCTTTTGGTAGACGCGGACGCAGTTTTCTGCAAAACCGCACGATATGCATGCAAATGGTGCTTTTGGCAGAATGCGCACATGGATTTCTACCAAACGACGTGAAAAGCATGCCGATGCTGCTCTTTTTAGCACCCGCACATGGATTTGTGCCAAAACGCGTTTTAAGCATGCACATGCATCTTTTGGTAGACGCGGACGCAGTTTTCTGTAAAACCACACGATATGCATGCAAATGGTGCTTTTGGCAGAACGCGCACGTGGATTTCTACCATACGACGTGAAAAGCATGCCGATGCTGCTCTTTTTAGCATCCGCACATAGATTTGTGCCAAAACGCGTTTTAAGCATGCACATGCATCTTTTGGTAAACGCGGACGCAGTTTTCTGCAAAACCACACGATATGCATGCAAATGGTGCTTTTGGCAGAACGCGCACGTGGATTTCTACCAAACGACGTGAAAAGCATGCCGATGCTGCTCTTTTTAGCACCCGCACATGGATTTGTGCCAAAACGCGTTGTAAGCATGCACATGCATCTTTTGGTAGACGCGGACGCAGTTTTCTGCAAAACCACACGATATGCATGCAAATGGTGCTTTTGGCAGAACGCCCACGTGGATTTCTACTAAACGACGTGAAAAGCATGCCGATGCTGCTCTTTTTAGCATCCGCACATAGATTTGTGCCAAAACGCGTGTTAAGCATGCACATGCATCTTCTGGTAGACGCGGACGCAGTTTTCTGCAAAACCACACGATATGCATGCAAATGGTGCTTTTGGCAGAACGCGCACGTGTATTTCTACCAAACGACGTGAAAAGCATGCCGGTGCTGCTCTTTTTAGCACCCGCATATGGATTTGTGCCAAAACGCGTTTTAAGCATGCAAATCTATCTTTTGCTAGACGCGGACGCAGTTTTGTGCAAAACCACACGATATGCATGCAAATGGTGCTTTTGGCAGAACGCGCACGTGGATTTCTACCAAACGACGGGAAAAGCTTGTCGATGCTGCTCTTTTTAGCACCCGCACATGGATTTGTGCCAAAACGCGTTTTAAGCATGCACATGCATCTTTTGGTAGATGCGGACGCAGTTTTCTGCAAAACCACACGATATGCTTGCAAATGGTGCTTTTGGCAGAACGCGCACGTGGATTTCTACCAAACGACGTGAAAAGCATGCCGATGCTGCTCTTTTTAGCACCCGCACATGGATTTGTGCCAAAACGCGTTTTAAGCATGCACATGCATCTTTTGGTAGACGCGGACGCAGTTTTCTGCAAAACCATACGATATGCATGATAATGGTGCTTTTGGCAGAACGCGCCCGTGGATTTCTACAAAACGACGTGAAAAGCATACCGATGCTGCTCTTTTTAGCACCCGCACATGGATTTGTGCCAAAATGCGTTTTAAGCATGCACATGTATCTTTTGGTAGACGCGGACGCAGTTTTCTGCAAAACCACACGATATGCATGCAAATGGTGCTTTTGGCAGAACGCGCACGTGGATTTCTACCAAACGACGTGAAACGCATGCCGATGCTGCTCTTTTTAGCACCCGCACATGGATTTGTGCCAAAACGCGTTTTAAGCATGCACATGCATCTTTTGGTAGACGCGGACGTAGTTTTCAGCAAAACCACACGATATGCATGCAAATGGTGCTGGCAGAACGCGCACGTGGATTTCTACCAAACGACGTGAAAAGCATGCCGATGCTGCTCTTTTTAGCACCCGCACATGGATTTGTGCCAAAACGCGTTTTAAGCATGCACATGCATCTTTTGGTCGACGCGGACGCAGTTTTCTGCAAAACCACACGATATGCATGCAAATGGTGCTTTTGGCAGAACGCGCACGTGGATTTCTACCAAACGACGTGAAGAGCATGCCGATGCTGCTCTTTTTAGCACCCGCACATGGATTTGTACCAAAACGCGTTTTAAGCATGCACATGCATCTTTTGGTAGACGCGGACGCAGTTTTCTGCAAAACCGCACGATATGCATGCAAATGGTGCTTTTGGCAGAATGCGCACATGGATTTCTACCAAACGACGTGAAAAGCATGCCGATGCTGCTCTTTTTAGCACCCGCACATGGATTTGTGCCAAAACGCGTTTTAAGCATGCACATGCATCTTTTGGTAGACGCGGACGCAGTTTTCTGTAAAACCACACGATATGCATGCAAATGGTGCTTTTGGCAGAACGCGCACGTGGATTTCTACCATACGACGTGAAAAGCATGCCGATGCTGCTCTTTTTAGCATCCGCACATAGATTTGTGCCAAAACGCGTTTTAAGCATGCACATGCATCTTTTGGTAAACGCGGACGCAGTTTTCTGCAAAACCACACGATATGCATGCAAATGGTGCTTTTGGCAGAACGCGCACGTGGATTTCTACCAAACGACGTGAAAAGCATGCCGATGCTGCTCTTTTTAGCACCCGCACATGGATTTGTGCCAAAACGCGTTGTAAGCATGCACATGCATCTTTTGGTAGACGCGGACGCAGTTTCCTGCAAAACCACACGATATGCATGCAAATGGTGCTTTTGGCAGAACGCGCACGTGGATTTCTACCAAACGACGGGAAAAGCTTGTCGATGCTGCTCTATTTAGCACCCGCACATGGATTTGTGCCAAAACGCGTTTTAAGCATGCACATGCATCTTTCGGTAGATGCGGACGCAGTTTTCTGCAAAACCACACGATATGCTTGCAAATGGTGCTTTTGGCAGAACGCGTACGTGGATTTCTACCAAACGACGTGAAAAGCATGCCGATGCTGCTCTTTTTAGCACCCGCACGTGGATTTGTGCCAAAACGCGTTTTAAGCATGCACATGCATCTTTTGGTAGACGCGGACGCAGTTTTCTGCAAAACCATACGATATGCATGCAAATGGTGCTTTTGGCAGAACGCGCCCGTGGATTTCTACCAAACGACGTGAAAAGCATGCCGATGCTGCTCTTTTTAGCACCCGCACATGGATTTGTGCCAAAACGCGTTTTAAGCATGCACATGCATCTTTTGGTAGACGCGGACGCAGTTTTCTGCAAAACCACACGATATGCATGGAAATGGTGCTTTTGGCAGAACGCGCAGGTGGATTTGTACCAAACGACGTGAAAAGTATACCGATGCTGCTCTTTTTAGCACCCGCACATGGATTTGTGCCAAAAGGCGTTTTAAGCATGCACATGTATCTTTTGGTAGACGCGGACGCAGTTTTCTACAAAACCACACGATATGCATGCAAATGGTGCTTTTGGCAGAACGCGCACGTGGATTTCTACCAAACGACGTGAAAAGCATGCAGATGCTGCTCTTTTTAGCCCCCGCACATGGATTTGTGCCAAAACGCGTTTTAAGCATGCACATGCATCTTTTGGTAGACGCGGACGCAGTTTTCTGCAAAACCACACGATATGCATGCAAATGGTGCTTTTGGCAGAACACGCGCGTGGATTTCTACCAAACGACGTAAAAAGCATGCCGATGCTGCTCTTTTTAGCACCCGCACATGGATTTGTGCCAAAACGCGTTTTAAGCATGCACATGCATCTTTTCGTAGACGCGGACGCAGTTTTCTGCAAAACCGCACGATATGCATGCAAATGGTGCTTTTGGCAGAACGCGCACGTGGATTTCTACCAAACGACGTGAAAAGCATGCGGATGCTGCTCTTTTTAGCACCCGCACGTGGATTTGTGCCAAAACGCGTTTTAAGCATGCACATGCATCTTTTGGTAGACGCGGACGCAGTTTTCTGCAAAACCACACGATATGCATGCAAATGGTGCTGGCAGAACGTGCACGTGGATTTCTACCAAACGACGGGAAAAGCTTGTCGATGCTGCTCTTTTTAGCACCCGCACATGGATTTGTGCGAAAACGCGTTTTAAGCATGCACATGCATCTTTTGGTAGACGCGGACGCAGTTTTCTGCAAAACCACACGATATGCATGCAAATGGTGCTTTTGGCAGAACGCGCACGTGGATTTCTACTAAACGACGTGAAACGCATGCCGATGCTGCTCTTTTTAGCACCCGCACATGGATTTGTGCCAAAACGCGTTTTAAGCATGCACATGCATCTTTTGGTAGACGCGGACGCAGTTTTCTGCAAAACCACACGATATGCATGCAAATGGTGCTGGCAGAACGTGCACGTGGATTTCTACCAAACGACGTGGAAAGCATGCCGATGCTGCTCTTTTTAGCACCCGCACATGGATTTGTGCCAAAACGCGTTTTAAGTATGCACATGCATCTTTTGGTCGACGCGGACGCAGTTTTCTGCAAAACCCCACGATATGCATGCAAATGGTGCTTTTGGCAGAACGCGCACGTGGATTTCTACCAAACTACGTGAAGAGCATGCCGATGCTGCTCTTTTTAGCACCCGCACATGGATTTGTACCAAAACGCGTTTTAAGCATGCACATGCATCTTTTGGTAGACGCGGACGCAGTTTTCTGCAAAACCGCACGATATGCATGCAAATGGTGCTTTTGGCAGAATGCGCACATGGATTTCTACCAAACGACGTGAAAAGCATGCCGATGCTGCTCTTTTTAGCACCCGCACATGGATTTGTGCCAAAACGCGTTTTAAGCATGCACATGCATCTTTTGGTAGACGCGGACGCAGTTTTCTGCAAAACCACACGATATGCATGCAAATGGTGCTTTTGGCAGAACGCGCACGTGGATTTCTACCCAACGACGTGAAAAGCATGCCGATGCTGCTCTTTTTAGCACCCGCACGTGGATTTGTGCCAAAACGCGTTTTAAGCATGCACATGCATCTTTTGGTAGACGCGGACGCAGTTTTCTGCAAAACCACACGATATGCATGGAAATGGTGCTTTTGGCAGAACGCGCAGGTGGATTTCTACCAAACGACGTGAAAAGTATGCCGATGCTGCTCTTTTTAGCACCCGCACATGGATTTGTGCCAAAAGGCGTTTTAAGCATGCACATGTATCTATTGGTAGACGCGGACGCAGTTTTCTGCAAAACCACACGATATGCATGCAAATGGTGCTTTTGGCAGAACGCGCACGTGGATTTCTACCAAACGACGTGAAAAGCATGCCGATGCTGCTCTTTTTAGCCCCCGCACATGGATTTGTGCCAAAACGCGTTTTAAGCATGCACATGCATCTTTTGGTAGACGCGGACGCAGTTTTCTGCAAAACCACACGATATGCATGCAAATGGTGCTTTTGGCAGAACACGCGCGTGGATTTCTACCAAACGACGTAAAAAGCATGCCGATGCTGCTCTTTTTAGCACCCGCACATGGATTTGTGCCAAAACGCGTTTTAAGCATGCACATGCATCTTTTGGTAGACGCGGACGCAGTTTTCTGCAAAACCACACGATATGCATGCAAATGGTGCTTTTGGCAGAACGCGCACGTGGATTTCTACCAAACGACGTGAAAAGCATGCCGATGCTGCTCTTTTTAGCACCCGCACATGGATTTGTGCCAAAACGCATTTTAAGCATGCACATGCATCTTTTGGTAGACGCGGACGTAGTTTTCGGCAAAACCACACGATATGCATGAAAATGGTGCTTTTGGCAGAACGCGCACGTGGATTTCTACCAAACGACGTGAAAAGCATGCCGATGCTGCTCTTTTTAGCACCCGCACATGGATTTGTGCCAAAACGCGTTTTAAGCATGCGCATGCATCTTTTGGTAGACGCGGACGCAGTTTTCTGCAAAACCACACGATATGCATGCAAATGGTGCTTTTGGCAGAACGCGCACGTGGATTTCTACCAAACGACGTGAAAAGCATGTCGATGCTGCTCTTTTTAGCACCCGCACATGGATTTGTGCCAAAACGCGTTTTAAGCATGCACATGCATCTTTTGGTAGACGCGGACGCAGTTTTCTGCAAAACCACACGATATGCATGCAAATGGTGCTTTTGGCAGAACGCGCACGTGGATTTCTACCAAACGACGTGAAGAGCATGCCGATGCTGCTCTTTTTAGCACCCGCACATGGATTTGTGCCAAAACGCGTTTTAAGCATGCACATGCATCTTTTGGTAGACGCGGACGCAGTTTTCTGCAAAACCGCACGATATGCATGCAAATGGTGCTTTTGGCAGAACGCGCACGTGGATTTCTACCAAACGACGTGAAAAGCATGCGGATGCTGCTCTTTTTAGCACCCGCACATGGATTTGTGCCAAAACGCGTTTTAAGCATGCACATGCATCTTTTGGTAGACGCGGACGCAGTTTTCTGCAAAACCACACGATATGCATGCAAATAGTGCTTTTGGCAGAACGCGCACGTGGATTTCTACCAAACTATGTGAAAAGCATGCCGATGCTGTTCTTTTTAACACCCGCACATGGATTTGTGCCAAAACGCGTTTTAAGCATCCACATGCATATTTTGGTAGACGCGGACGCAGTTTTCTGCAAAACCACACGATATGCATGCAAATGGTGCTTTTGGCAGAACGCGCACGTGGATTTCTACCAAACGACGGGAAAAGCTTGTCGATGCTGCTCTTTTTAGCACCCGCACATGGATTTGTGCCAAAACGCGTTTTAAGCATGCACATGCATCTTTTGGTAGATGCGGACGGAGTTTTCTGCAAAACCACACGATATGCTTGCAAATGGTGCTTTTGGCAGAACGCGCACGTGGATTTCTACCAAACGACGTGAAAAGCATGCCGATGCTGCTCTTTTTAGCACCCGCACATGGATTTGTGCGAAAACGCGTTTTAAGCATGCACATGCATCTTTTGGTAGACGCGGACGCAGTTTTCTGCAAAACCACACGATATGCATGCAAATGGTGCTTTTGGCAGAACGCGCACGTGGATTTCTACCAAACGACGTGAAACGCATGCCGATGCTGCTCTTTTTAGCACCCGCACATGGATTTGTGCCAAAACGCGTTTTAAGCATGCACATGCATCTTTTGGTAGACGCGGACGCAGTTTTCTGCAAAACCACACGATATGCATGCAAATGGTGCTGGCAGAACGTGCACGTGGATTTCTACCAAACGACGTGAAAAGCATGCCGATGCTGCTCTTTTTAGCACCCGCACATGGATTTGTGCCAAAACGCGTTTTAAGTATGTACATGCATCTTTTGGTCGACGCGGACGCAGTTTTCTGCAAAACCCCACGATATGCATGCAAATGGTGCTTTTGGCAGAACGCGCACGTGGATTTCTACCAAACTACGTGAAGAGCAAGCCGATGCTGCTCTTTTTAGCACCCGCACATGGATTTGTACCAAAACGCGTTTTAAGCATGCACATGCATCTTTTGGTAGACGCGGACGCAGTTTTCTGCAAAACCGCACGATATGCATGCAAATGGTGCTTTTGGCAGAATGCGCACATGGATTTCTACCAAACGACGTGAAAAGCATGCCGATGCTGCTCTTTTTAGCACCCGCACATGGATTTGTGCCAAAACGCGTTTTAAGCATGCACATGCATCTTTTGGTAGACGCGGACGCAGTTTTCTGCAAAACCACACGATATGCATGCAAATGGTGCTTTTGGCAGAACGCGCACGTGGATTTCTACCCAACGACGTGAAAAGCATGCCGATGCTGCTCTTTTTAGCACCCGCACGTGGATTTGTGCCAAAACGCGTTTTAAGCATGCACATGCATCTTTTGGTAGACGCGGACGCAGTTTTCTGCAAAACCACACGATATGCATGGAAATGGTGCTTTTGGCAGAACGCGCAGGTGGATTTCTACCAAACGACGTGAAAAGTATGCCGATGCTGCTCTTTTTAGCACCCGCACATGGATTTGTGCCAAAAGGCGTTTTAAGCATGCACATGTATCTTTTGGTAGAGGCGGACGCAGTTTTCTGCAAAACCACACGATATGCATGCAAATGGTGCTTTTGGCAGAACGCGCACGTGGATTTCTACCAAACGACGTGAAAAGCATGCCGATGCTGCTCTTTTTAGCCCCCGCACATGGATTTGTGCCAAAACGCGTTTTAAGCATGCACATGCATCTTTTGGTAGACGCGGACGCAGTTTTCTGCAAAACCACACGATATGCATGCAAATGGTGCTTTTGGCAGAACACGCGCGTGGATTTCTACCAAACGACGTAAAAAGCATGCCGATGCTGCTCTTTTTAGCACCCGCACATGGATTTGTGCCAAAACGCGTTTTAAGCATGCACATGCATCTTTTGGTAGACGCGGACGCAGTTTTCTGCAAAACCACACGATATGCATGCAAATGGTGCTTTTGGCAGAACGCGCACGTGGATTTCTACCAAACGACGTGAAAAGCATGCCGATGCTGCTCTTTTTAGCACCCGCACATGGATTTGTGCCAAAACGCATTTTAAGCATGCACATGCATCTTTTGGTAGACGCGGACGTAGTTTTCGGCAAAACCACACGATATGCATGAAAATGGTGCTTTTGGCAGAACGCGCACGTGGATTTCTACCAAACGACGTGAAAAGCATGCCGATGCTGCTCTTTTTAGCACCCGCACATGGATTTGTGCCAAAACGCGTTTTAAGCATGCGCATGCATCTTTTGGTAGACGCGGACGCAGTTTTCTGCAAAACCACACGATATGCATGCAAATGGTGCTTTTGGCAGAACGCGCACGTGGATTTCTACCAAACGACGTGAAAAGCATGTCGATGCTGCTCTTTTTAGCACCCGCACATGGATTTGTGCCAAAACGCGTTTTAAGCATGCACATGCATCTTTTGGTAGACGCGGACGCAGTTTTCTGCAAAACCACACGATATGCATGCAAATGGTGCTTTTGGCAGAACGCGCACGTGGATTTCTACCAAACGACGTGAAGAGCATGCCGATGCTGCTCTTTTTAGCACCCGCACATGGATTTGTGCCAAAACGCGTTTTAAGCATGCACATGCATCTTTTGGTAGACGCGGACGCAGTTTTCTGCAAAACCGCACGATATGCATGCAAATGGTGCTTTTGGCAGAACGCGCACGTGGATTTCTACCAAACGACGTGAAAAGCATGCGGATGCTGCTCTTTTTAGCACCCGCACATGGATTTGTGCCAAAACGCGTTTTAAGCATGCACATGCATCTTTTGGTAGACGCGGACGCAGTTTTCTGCAAAACCACACGATATGCATGCAAATAGTGCTTTTGGCAGAACGCGCACGTGGATTTCTACCAAACTATGTGAAAAGCATGCCGATGCTGTTCTTTTTAACACCCGCACATGGATTTGTGCCAAAACGCGTTTTAAGCATCCACATGCATCTTTTGGTAGACGCGGACGCAGTTTTCTGCAAAACCACACGATATGCATGCAAATGGTGCTTTTGGCAGAACGCGCACGTGGATTTCTACCAAACGACGTGAAAAGCATGCCGATGCTGCTCTTTTTAGCACCCGCACATAGATTTGTGCCAAAACGCGTTTTAAGCATGCACATGCATCTTTTGGTAGACGCGGACGCTGTTTTCTGCAAAACCACACGATATGCATGCAAATGGTGCTTTTGGCAGAACGCGCACGTGGATTTCTACCAAACTATGTGAAAAGCATGCCGATGCTGTTCTCTTTAGCACCCCGCACATGGATTTGTGTCTAAACGCGTTTTAAGCATGCAAATGCATCTTTTGGTAGACGCGGACGCAGTTTTCTGCAAAACCACACGATATGCATGCAAATGGTGCTTTTGGCAGAACGCGCACGTGGATTTCTACTAAACGACGTGAAAAGCATGCCGATGCTGCTCTTTTTAGCATCATCACATAGATTTGTGCCAAAACGCGTGTTAAGCATGCACATGCATCTTTTGGTAGACGCGGACGCAGTTTTCTGCAAAACCACACGATATGCATGCAAATGGTGCTTTTGGCAGAACGCGCACGTGGATTTCTACCAAACGACGTGAAAAGCATGCCGATGCTGCTCCTTTTAGCACCCGCACATGGATTTGTGCCAAAACGCGTTTTAAGCATGCACATGCATCTTTTGGTAGACGCGGACGCAGTTTTCCGCAAAACCATACGATAAGCATGCGAACGGTGCTTTTGGCAGAACGCGCCCGTGGATTTCTACCAAACGACGTGAAAAGCATACCGATGCTGCTCTTTTTAGCACCCGCACATGGATTTGTGCCAAAACGCGTTTTAAGCATGCACATGCATCTTTTGGTAGACGCGGACGCAGTTTTCTGCAAAACCACACGATATGCATGCAAATGGTGCTGGCAGAACGCGCACGTGGATTTCTACCAAACGACGTGAAAAGCATGCCGATGCTGCTCTTTTTAGCACCCGCACATGGATTTGTGCCAAAACGCGTTTTAAGCATGCACATGTATCTTTTGGTAGACGCGGACGCAGTTTTCTGCAAAACCACACGATATGCATGCAAATGGTGCTTTTGGCAGAACGCGCACGTGGATTTCTACCAAACGACGTGAAAAGCATGCCGATGCTGCTCTTTTTAGCACCCGCACATGGATTTGTGCCAAAACGCGTTTTAAGCATGCACAAGCATCTTTTGGTAGACGCGGACGCAGTATTCTGCAAAACCACACGATATGCATGCAAATGGTGCTTTTGGCAGAACACGCACGTGGATTTCTACCAAACGACGTGAAAAGCATGCCGATGCTGCTCTTTTTAGCACCCGCACATGGATTTGTGCCAAAACGCGTTTTAAGCATGCACATGCATGTTTTGGTAGACGCGGACGCAGTTTTCTGCAAAACCACACGATTGCATGCAAATGGTGCTTTTGGCAGAACGCGCACGTGGATTTCTACCAAACGACGTGAAAAGCATGCCGATGCTGCTCTTTTTAGCACCCGCACATGGATTTGTGCCAAAACGCGTTTTAAGCATGCACATGCATCTTTTGGTAGACGCGGACGCAGTTTTCTGCAAAACCACACGATATGCATGCAAATGGTGCTTTTCGCAGAACGCGTACGTGGATTTCTACCAAACGACGTGAAAAGCATGCCAATGCTGCTCTTTCTAGCACCCGCACATGGATTTGTGCCAAAACGCGTTTTAAGCATGCACATGCATCTTTTGGTAGACGCGGACGCAGTTTTCTGCAAAACCACACGATATGCATGCAAATGGTGCTTTTGGCAGAACGCGCACGTGGATTTCGACCAAACCACGTGAAAAGCATGCCGATGCTGCTCTTTTTAGTACCCGCACATGGATTTGTGCCAAAACGCGTTTTAAGCATGCACAAGCATCTTTTGGTAGACGCGGACGCAGTTTTCTGCAAAACCACACGATATGCATGCAAATGGTGCTTTTGGCAGAACACGCACGTGGATTTCTACCAAACGACGTGAAAAGCATGTCGATGCTGCTCTTTTTAGCACCCGCACATGGATTTGTGCCAAAACGCGTTTTAAGCATGCACATGCATCTTTTGGTAGAGGCGGACGCAGTTTTCTGCAAAACCATACGATATGCATGCAAATGGTGCTTTTGGCAGAACGCGCCCGTGGATTTCTACCAAACGACGTGAAAAAGCATACCGATGCTGCTCTTTTTAGCACCCGCACATGGATTTGTGCCAAAAACGCGTTTTAAGCATGCACATGCATCTTTTGGTAGACGTGGGACGCAGTTTTCTGCAAAACCACACGATATGCATGCAAATGGTGCTTTTGGCAGAACGCGCACGTGGATTTCAACCAAACGACGTGAAAAGCATGCCGATGCTGCTCTTTTTAGCACCCGCACATTAATTTGTGCCAAAACGCGTTTTAAGCATGCACATGCATCTTTTGGTAGACGCGGACGCAGTTTTCTGTAAAACCACACGATATGCATGCTAATGGTGCTTTTGGCAGAACGCGCACGTGGATTTCTACCAAACGACGTGAAAAAGCATGCCGATGCTGCTCTTTTTAGCACCCGCACATGGATTTGTGCCAAAAACGCGTTTTAAGCATGCACATGCATCTTTTGGTAGACGCGGACGCAGTTTTCTCCAAAACCACACGATATGCATGCAAATGGTGCTTTTGGCAGAACGCGCACGTGGATTTCCTACCAAACGACGTGAAAAGCATGCCGATGCTGCTCTTTTTAGCACCCGCACATGGATTTGTGCCAAAACGCGTTTTTTAAGCATGCACATGCATCTTTTGGTAGACGCGGACGCAGTTTTCTGCAAAACCACACGCTATGCATGCAAATGGTGCTTTTGGCAGAACGCGCACGTGGATTTCTACCAAACTACGTGAAAAGCATGCCGATGCTGTTCTTTTTAGCACCCCGCACATGGATTTGTGTCTAAACGCGTTTTAAGTATGCACATGCATCTTTTGGTAGACGCGGACGCAGTTTTCTGCAAAACCACACGATATGCATACAAATGGTGCTTTTTGGCAGAACGCGCACGTGGATTTCTACTAAACGACGTGAAAAGCATGCCGATGCTGCTCTTTTTAGCATCCGCACATGGATTTGTGCCAAAACGCGTGTTAAGCATGCACATGCATCTTTTGGTAGACGCGGACGCAGTTTTCTGCAAAACCACACGATATGCATGCAAATGGTGCTTTTGGCAGAACGCGCACGTGGATTTCTACCAAACGACGTGAAAAGCATGCCGATGCTGCTCTTTTTAGCAACCCGCACATGGATTTGTGCCAAAACGCGTTTTAAGCATGCACATGCATCTTTTGGTAGACGCGGACGCAGTTTTCTGCAAAACCACACGATATGCATGCAAATGGTGCTTTTGGCAGAACGCGCCCGTGGATTTCTTACCAAACGACGTGAAAAGCATGCCGATGCTGCTCTTTTTAGCACACGCACATGGATTTGTGCCAAAACACGTTTTAAGCATGCACATGTATCTTTTGGTATACGCGGACGCAGTTTTCTGCAAAACCACACGATATGCATGCAAATGGTGCTTTTGGCAGAACGCGCACGTGGGATTTCTAGCAAACGACGGGAAAAGCATGTCGATGCTGCCTCTTTTTAGCACCCGCACAAGGATTTGTGCCAAAACGCGTTTTAAGCATGCACATGCATCTTTTGGTAGACGCGGACGCAGTTTTCTGCAAAACCACACGTTATGCATGCAAATGGTGCTTTTGGCAGAACGCGCACGTAGAGTTTCTACCAAACGACGTGAAAAACATGCCGATGCTGCTCTTTTTAGCACCCGCACATGTATTTGTGCCAAAACACGTTTTAAGCATGCACATGCATCTTTTGGTAGACGCGGACGCTGCTTTCTGCAAAACCACACGATATGCATGCAAATGGTGCTTTTGGCAGAACGCGCACGTGGATTTCTACCAAACGACGTGAAAAGCATGCCGATGCTGCTCTTTTTAGCACCCCGCACATGGATTTGTGCCAAAACGCGGTTTAAGCATGCACATGCATCTTTTGGTAGACGCGGACGCAGTTTTCTCCAAAACCCCACGATATGCATGCAAATGGTGCTTTTGGCAGAACGCGCACGTGGATTTCTACCCAAACGACGTGAAAAGCATGCCGATGCTGCTCTTTTTAGCACCCGCACATGTATTTGTGCCAAAACGCGTTTTAAGCATGCACATGCATCTTTTGGTAGACGCGGACGCAGTTTTCTGCAAAACCACACGATATGCATGCAAATGGTGCTTTTGGCAGAACGCGCACCGTGGATGTCTACCAAACTACGTGAAAAGCATGCCGATGCTGTTCTTTTTAGCACCCCGCACATGGATTTGTGTCTAAACGCGTTTTAATTATGCACATGCATCTTTTGGCAGACGCGGACGCAGTTTTCTGCAAAACCACACGATATGCATGCAAATGGTGCTCTTGGCAGAACGCGCACGTGGATTTCTACGAAACGACGTGAAAAGCATGCCGATGCTGCTCTTTTTAGCATCCGCACATGGATTTGTGCCAAAACGCCTGTTAAGCATGCACATGCATCTTTTTGGTAGACGCGGACGCAGTTTTCTGCAAAACCACACGATATGCATGCAAATGGTGCTTTTGGCAGAACGCGCACGTGATTTCTACCAAACGACGTGAAAAGCATGCCGATGCTGCTCTTTTTAGCACCCGCACATGGATTTGTGCCAAAACGCGTTTTAAGCATGCACATGCATCTTTTGGTAGACGCGGACGCAGCTTTCTGCAAAACCACACAATATGCATGCAAATGGTGCTTTTGGCAGAACGCGCACGTGGATTTCTACCAAACGACGTGAAAAGCATGCCGATGCTGCTCCTTTTTTAGCACCCGCCACATGGATTTGTGCCAAAACGCGTTTTAAGCATGCACATGCATCTTTTGGTAGACGCGGACGCAGTTTTCTGCAAAACCACACGATATGCATGCAAATGGTGCTTTTGGCAGAACGCGCACGGTGGATTTCTACTAAACGACGTGAAAAGCATGCCGATGCTGCTCTTTTTAGCACCCGCACATGGATTTGTGCCAAAACGCGTTTTAAGCATGCACATGCATGTTTTGGTAGACGCGGACGCAGTTTTCAGCAAAACCACACGATATGCATGCAAATGGTGCTTTTGGCAGAACGCGCCCGTGGATTTCTACCAAACGAACGTGAAAAGCATGCCGATGCTGCTCTTTTTAGCACACGCACATGGATTTGTGCCAAAACACGTTTTAAGCATGTACATGTATCTTTTGGTATACGCGGACGCAGTTTTCTGCAAAACCACACGATATGCATGCAAATGGTGCTTTTGGCAGAACGCGCACGTGGATTTCTACAAACGACGGGAAAAGCATGTCGATGCTGCTCTTTTTAGCACCCGCACATGGATTTGTGCCAAAACGCGTTTTAAGAATGCGCATGCATCTTTTGGTAGACGCGGACGCAGTTTTCTGCAAAACCGCACGATATGCATGCAAATGGTGCTTTTGGCAGAACGCGCTGGTGGATTTCTACCAAACGACGTGAAAAGCATGTCGATGCTGCTCTTTTTAGCACCCGCACATGGATTTGTGCCAAAACGCGTTTTAAGCATGCACATGCATCTTTTGGTAGACGCGGACGCAGTTTTCTGCAAAACCATACGATATGCGTACAAATGGTGCTTTTGGCAGAACGCGCCCGTGGATTTCTACCAAACGACGTGAAAAAAAAAGCATACCGATGCTGCTCTTTTTAGCACGCGCACATCGATTTGTGCCAAAAAACGCCGTTTTAAGCATGCACATGCATGTTTTGGTAGACGTGGACGCAGTTTTCTGCAAAACCTCACGATATGCATGCAAATGGTGCTTTTGGCAGAACGCGCAAGTGGATTTCTACCAAACGACGTGAAAAGCATGCGATGCTGCTCTTTTTAGCACCCGCCACATTAATTTGTGCCAAAACGCGTTTTAAGCATGCACATGCATCTTTTGGTAGACGCGGACGCAGTTTTCTGCCAAAACCACACGATATGCATGCAAATGGAGCTTTTGGCAGAACGCGCACGTGGATTTCTACCAAACTGCGTGAAAAGCATGCCGATGCTGTTCATTTTAGCACCCCGCACATGGATTTTTTGTCTAAACGCGTTTTAAGCATGCACATGCATCTTTTGGTAGACGCGGACGCAGTTTTCTGAAAAACCACACGATATGCATGCAATGGTGCTTTTGGCAGAACGCGCACGTGGATTCTACCAAACGAAGTGAAAAGCATGCTGATGCTGCTCTTTTTAGCACCCGCACATGGATTTGTGCCAAAACGCGTTTTAAGCATGCACATGCATCTTTTGGTAGACGCCGGACGCAGTTTTCTGCAAAACCATACGATATGCATGCAAATGGTGCTTTTGGCAGAACGCGCCCGTGGATTTCTACCAAACGACGTGAAAAGCATACCGATGCTGCTCTTTTTAGCACCCGCACATGGATTTGTGCCAAAACGCGTTTTAAGTATGCACATGCATCTTTTGGCAGACGCGGGACGCAGTTTTCTGCAAAACCACACGATATGCATACAAATGGTGCTTTTGGCAGAACGCGCACGTGGATTTCTACGAAACGACGTGAAAAGCATGCCGATGCTGCTCTTTTTAGCATCCGCACATGGATTTGTGCCAAAACGCGTGTTAAGCATGCACATGCATCTTTGGTAGACGCGGACGCAGTTTTCTGCAAAACCACACGATATGCATGCAAATGGTGCTTTTGGCAGAACGCGCACGTGGATTTCTACCAAACGACGTGAAAAGCATGCCGATGCTGCTCTTTTTAGCACCCGCACATGGATTTGTGCCAAAACGCGTTTTAAGCATGCACATGCATCTTTTGGTAGACGCGGACGCAGCTTTCTGCAAAACCACACGATATGCATGCAAATGGTGCTTTTTGGCAGAACGCGCACGTGGATTTCTACCAAACGACGTGAAAAGCATGCCGATGCTGCTCTTTTTAGCACCCGCACATGGATTTGTGCCAAAAACGCGTTTTTAAGCATGCACATGCATCTTTTGGTAGACGCGGACGCAGTTTTCTGCAAAACCACACGATATGCATGCAAATGGTGCTTTTGGCAGAACGCGCACGTGGATTTCTACTAAACGACGTGAAAAGCATGCGATGCTGCTCTTTTTAGCACCCGCACATGGATTTGTGCCAAAACGCGTTTTAAGCATTGCACATGCAAGTTTTGGTAGACGCGGACGCAGTTTTCTGCAAAACCACACGATATGCATGCAAATGGTGCTTTTGGCAGAACGCGCCCGTGAATTTCTACCAAACGACGTGAAAAGCATGCCGATGCTGCTCTTTTTAGCACCACGCACATGGATTTGTGCCAAAACACGTTTTAAGCATGCACATGTATCTTTTGGTATACGCGGACGCAGTTTTCTGCAAAACCACACGATATGCATGCAAAATGGTGCTTTTGGCAGAACGCGCACGTGGATTTCTACCAAACGACGGGAAAAGCATGTCGATGCTGCTCTTTTTAGCACCCGCACATGGATTTGTGCCAAAACGCGTTTTAAGCATGCGCATGCATCTTTTGGTAGACGCGGACGCAGGTTTTCTGCAAAACCGCACGATATGCATGCAAATGGTGCTTGTGGCAGAACGCGCACGTGGATTTCTACCAAACGACGTTGAAAAGCATGTCGATGCTGCTCTTTTTTTGCACCCGCACATGGATTTGTGCCAAAACGCGTTTTAAGCATGCACATGCATCTTTTGGTAGACGCGGACGCAGTTTTCTGCAAAACCATACGATATGCGTGCAAATGGTGCTTTTGGCAGAACGCGCCCGTGGATTTCTACCAAACGACGTGAAAAGCATACCGATGCAGCTCTTTTTAGCACCCGCACATCGATTTGTGCCAAAACGCGTTTTTAAGCATGCACATGCATGTTTTGGTAGACGTGGACGTAGTTTTCTGCAAAACCACACGATATGCATGCAAATGGTGCTTTTGGCAGAACGCGCACGTGGATTTCTACCAACGACGTGAAAAGCATGCCGATGCTGCTCTTTTTAGCACCCGCACATTAATTTGTGCCAAAACGCGTTTTTTAAGCATGCACATGCATCTTTTGGTAGACGCGGACGCAGTTTTTCTGCAAAACCACACGATATGCATGCAAATGGTGCTTTTGGCAGAACGCGCACGTGGATTTCTACCAAACTGCGTGAAAAGCATGCCGCTGACTGTTCATTTTAGCACCCCCGCACATGGATTTGTGTCTAAACGCGTTTTAAGCATGCACATGCATCTTTTGGTAGACGCGGACGCAGTTTTCTGCAAAACCACACGATATGCATGGAAATGGTGCTTTTGGCAGAACGCGCACGTGGATTTCTACCAAACGACGTGAAAAGCATGCTGATGCTGCTCTTTTTAGCACCCGCACATGGATTTGTGCCAAAACGCGTTTTAAGCATGCACTTGCATCTTTTGGTAGACGCGGACGCAGTTTTCTGCAAAACCATACGATATGCATGCAAATGGTGCTTTTGGCAGAACCGCGCCCGTGGATTTCTACCAAACGACGTGAAAAGCATACCGATGCTGCTCTTTTTAGCACCCGCACATGGATTTGTGCCAAAACGCGTTTTAAGCATGCACATGCATCTTTTGGTAGACGCGGACGCAGTTTTCTGCAAAACCACACGATATGCGTACAAATGGTGCTTTTGGCAGAACGCGCCCGTGGATTTCTACCAAACGACGTGAAAAGCATACCGATGCTGCTCTTTTAGCACCCGCACATCGATTTGTGCCAAACGCGTTTTAAGCATGCACATGCATGTTTTGGTAGACGTGGACGCAGTTTTCTGCAAAACCCTCACGATATGCATGCAAATGGTGCTTTTGGCAGAACGCGCAAGTGGATTTCTACCAAACGACGTGAAAAGCATGCCGATGCTGCTCTTTTTAGCACCCGCACATTAATTTGTGCCAAAACGCGTTTTAAGCATGCACATGCATCTTTTGGTAGACGCGGACGCAGTTTTCTGCAAAACCACACGATATGCATGCAAATGGTGCTTTTGGCAGAACGCGCACGTGGATTTCTACCAAACTACGTGAAAAGCATGCCGATGCTGGTTCATTTTAGCACCCCGCACATGGATTTTTGTCTAAACGCGTTTTTAAGCATGCACATGCATCTTTTGGTAGACGCGACGCAGTTTTCTGCAAAACCACACGATATGCATGCAAATGGTGCTTTTGGCAGAACGCGCACGTGGATTTCTACCAAACGACGTGAAAAGCATGCTGATGCTGCTCTTTTTAGCACCCGCACATGGATTTGTGCCAAAACGCGTTTTAAGCATGCACATGCATCTTTTGGTAGACGCGGACGCAGTTTTCTGCAAAACCATACGATATGCATGCAAATGGTGCTTTTGGCAGAACGCGCCCGTGGATTTCTACCAAACGACGTGGAAAAGCATACCGATGCTGCTCTTTTTAGCACCCGCACATGGATTTGTGCCAAAAACGCGTTTTAAGTATGCACATGCATCTTTTGGCAGACGCGGACGCAGTTTCTGCAAAACCACACGATATGCATACAAATGGTGCTTTTGGCAGAACGCGCACGTGGGATTTCTACGAAACGACGTGAAAAGCAGCCGATGCTGCTCTTTTTAGCATCCGCACATGGATTTGTGCCAAAACGCGTGTTAAGCATGCACATGCATCTTTTGGTAGACGCGGACGCAGTTTTCTGCAAAACCACACGATATGCATGCAAATGGTGCTTTTGGCAGAACGCGCACGTGGATTTCTACCAAACGACGTGAAAAGCATGCCGATGCTGCTCTTTTTAGCACCCGCACATGGATTTGTGCCAAAACGCGTTTTAAGCATGCACATGCATCTTTTGGTAGACGCGGACGCAGCTTTCTGCAAAACCACACGATATGCATGCAAATGGTGCTTTTGGCAGAACGCGCACGTGGATTTCTACCAAACGACGTGAAAAGCATGCCGATGCTGCTCTTTTTAGCACCCGCACATGGATTTGTGCCAAAACGCGTTTTAAGCATGCACATGCATCTTTTGGTAGACGCGGACGCAGTTTTCTGCAAAACCACACGATATGCATGCAAATGGTGCTTTTGGCAGAACGCGCACGTGGATTTCTACTAAACGACGTGAAAAGCATGCCGATGCTGCTCTTTTTAGCACCCGCACATGGATTTGTGCCAAAACGCGTTTTAAGCATGCACATGCATGTTTTGGTAGACGCGGACGCAGTTTTCTGCAAAACCACACGATATGCATGCAAATGGTGCTTTTGGCAGAACGCGCCCGTGAATTTCTACCAAACGACGTGAAAAGCATGCCGATGCTGCTCTTTTTAGCACACGCACATGGATTTGTGCCAAAACACGTTTTAAGCATGCACATGTATCTTTTGGTATACGCGGACGCAGTTTTCTGCAAAACCACACGATATGCATGCAAATGGTGCTTTTGGCAGAACGCGCACGTGGATTTCTACCAAACGACGGGAAAAGCATGTCGATGCTGCTCTTTTTAGCACCCGCACATGGATTTGTGCCAAAACGCGTTTTAAGCATGCGCATGCATCTTTTGGTAGACGCGGACGCAGTTTTCTGCAAAACCGCACGATATGCATGCAAATGGTGCTTTTGGCAGAACGCGCACGTGGATTTCTACCAAACGACGTGAAAAGCATGTCGATGCTGCTCTTTTTTGCACCCGCACATGGATTTGTGCCAAAACGCGTTTTAAGCATGCACATGCATCTTTTGGTAGACGCGGACGCAGTTTTCTGCAAAACCATACGATATGCGTGCAAATGGTGCTTTTGGCAGAACGCGCCCGTGGATTTCTACCAAACGACGTGAAAAGCATACCGATGCAGCTCTTTTTAGCACCCGCACATCGATTTGTGCCAAAACGCGTTTTAAGCATGCACATGCATGTTTTGGTAGACGTGGACGTTGTTTTCTGCAAAACCACACGATATGCATGCAAATGGTGCTTTTGGCAGAACGCGCACGTGGATTTCTACCAAACGACGTGAAAAGCATGCCGATGCTGCTCTTTTTAGCACCCGCACATTAATTTGTGCCAAAACGCGTTTTAAGCATGCACATGCATCTTTTGGTAGACGCGGACGCAGTTTTCTGCAAAACCACACGATATGCATGCAAATGGTGCTTTTGGCAGAACGCGCACGTGGATTTCTACCAAACTGCGTGAAAAGCATGCCGATGCTGTTCATTTTAGCACCCCGCACATGGATTTGTGTCTAAACGCGTTTTAAGCATGCACATGCATCTTTTGGTAGACGCGGACGCAGTTTTCTGCAAAACCACACGATATGCATGGAAATGGTGCTTTTGGCAGAACGCGCACGTGGATTTCTACCAAACGACGTGAAAAGCATGCTGATGCTGCTCTTTTTAGCACCCGCACATGGATTTGTGCCAAAACGCGTTTTAAGCATGCACATGCATCTTTTGGTAGACGCGGACGCAGTTTTCTGCAAAACCATACGATATGCATGCAAATGGTGCTTTTGGCAGAACGCGCCCGTGGATTTCTACCAAACGACGTGAAAAGCATACCGATGCTGCTCTTTTTAGCACCCGCACATGGATTTGTGCCAAAACGCGTTTTAAGCATGCACATGCATCTTTTGGTAGACGCGGACGCAGTTTTCTGCAAAACCACACGATATGCATGCAAATGGTGCTTTTGGCAGAACGCGCACGTGGATTTCTACCAAACGACGTGAAAAGCATGCCGATGCTGCTCTTTTTAGCACCCGCACATGGATTTGTGCCAAAACGCGTTTTAAGCATGCACATGCATCTTTTGGTAGACGCGGACGCAGTTTTCTGCAAAACCACACGATATGCATGCAAATGGTGCTTTTGGCAGAACGCGCACGTGGATTTCTACCAAACTACGTGAAAAGCATGCCGATGCTGTTCTTTTTAGCACCCCGCACATGGATTTGTGTCTAAACGCGTTTTAAGCATGCACATGCATCTTTTGGTAGACGCGGACGCAGTTTTCTGCAAAACCACACGATATGCATGCAAATGGTGCTTTTGGCAGAACGCGCACGTGGATTTCTACTGAACGACGTGAAAAGCATGCCGATGCTGCTCTTTTTAGCATCCGCACATGGATTTCTGCCAAAACGCGTCTTAAGCATGCACATGCATCTTTTGGTAGACGCGGACGCAGTTTTCTGCAAAACCACAAGATATGCATGCAAATGGTGCTTTTGGCAGACGCGCACGTGTATTTCTACCAAACGACGTGAAAAGCATGCCGATGCTGCTCTTTTTAGCCCCCGCACATGGATTTGTGCGAAAACGCGTTTTAAGCATGCACATGTATCTTTTGGTAGACGCGGACGCAGTTTTCTGCAAAACCACACGATATGCATGCAAATGGTGCTTTTGGCAGAACGCGCAGGTGGATTTCTACCAAACGACGTGAAAAGCATGCCGATACTGCTCTTTTTACCACCCGCACATGGATTTGTGCCAAAACGCGTTTTAAGCATGCACATGCATCTTTTGGTAGACGCGGACGCAGTTTTCTGCAAAACCATACGATATGCATGCAAATGGTGCTTTTGGCAGAACGCGCCCGTGGATTTCTACCAAACGACGTGAGGAGCATACCGATGCTGTTCTTTTTAGCACCCGCACATGGATTTGTGCCAAAACGCGTTTTAAGCATGCACATGCATCTTTTGGTAGACGCGGACGCAGTTTTCTGCAAAACCACACGATATGCATGCAAATGGTGCTTTTGGCAGAACGCGCACGTGGATTTCTACCAAACGACGTGAAAAGCATGTCGATGCTGCTCTTTTTAGCACCCGCGCATGCATTTGTGCCAAAACGCGTTTTAAGCATGCACATGCATCTTTTGGTAGACGTGGACGCAGTTTTCTGCAAACCACACGATATGCAAGCAAATGGTGCTTTTGGCAGAACGCGCACGTGGATTTCTACCAAACGACGTGAAAAGCATGCCGATGCTGCTCTTTTTAGCACCCGCACATGGATTTGTGCCAAAAGGCGTTTTAAGCATGCACATGCATCTTTGGTAGACGCGGACGCAGTTTTCGGCAAAACCACACGATATGCATGAAAATGGTGCTTTTGGCAGAACGCGCACGTGGATTTCTACCAAACGACGTGAAAATCATGCCGATGCTGCTCTTTTTAGCACCCGCACATGGATTTGTGCGAAAACGCGTTTTAAGCATGCACATGCATCTTTTGGTAGACGCGGACGCAGTTTTCTGCAAACCACACGATATGCATGCAAATGGTGCTTTTGGCAGAACGCGCACGTGGATTTCTACCAAACGACGTGAAAAGCATGCCGATGCTGCTCTTTTTAGCACCCGCACATGGATTTGTGCCAAAACGCGTTTTAAGCATGCACATGCATCTTTTGGTAGACGCGGACGCAGTTTTCTGCTAAACCACACGATATGCATGCAAATGTGCTTTTGGCAGAACGCGCACGTAAATTTCTACCAAACGACGTGAAAAGCATGCCGATGCTGCTCCTTTTAGCACCCGCACATGGATTTATGCCAAAACGCGTTTTAAGCATGCACATGCATCTTTTGGTAGACGCGGACGCAGTTTTCTGCAAAACCATACGATATGCATGCAAATGGTGCTTTTGGCAGAACGCGACCGTGGATTTCTACCAAACGACGTGAAAAGCATACCGATGCTGCTCTTTTTAGCACCCGCACATGGATTTGTGCCAAAACGCGTTTTCAGCATGCACATGTATCTTTTGGTAGACGCGGACGCAGTTTTCTGCAAAACCACACGATATGCATACAAATGGTGCTGGCAGAACGCGCACGTGGATTTCTACCAAACGACGTGAAAAGCATGCCGATGCTGCTCTTTTTAGCACCCGCACATGGATTTGTGCCAAAACGCGTTTTAAGCATGCACATGTATCTTTTGGTAGACGCGGACGCAGTTTTCTGCAAAACCACACGATATGCATGCAAATGGTGCTTTTGGCAGAACGCGCACGTGGATTTCTACCAAATGACGTGAAAAGCATGCCGATGCTGCTCTTTTTAGCACCCGCACATGGATTTGTGCCAAAACGCGTTTTAAGCATGCACAAGCATCTTTTGGTAGACGCGGACGCTGCTTTCTGCAAAACCACACGATATGCATGCAAATGGTGCTTTTGGCAGAACGCGCACGTGGATTTCTACCAAACGACGTGAAAAGCATGCCGATGCTGCTCTTTTTAGCACCCGCACATGGATTTGTGCCAAAACGCGTTTTAAGCATGCACATGCATCTTTTGGTAGACGCGGACGCAGTTTTCTGCAAAACCACACGATATGCATGCAAATGGTGCTTTTGGCAGAACGCGCACGTGGATTTCTACCAAACTACGTGAAAAGCATGCCGATGCTGTTCTTTTTAGCACCCCGCACATGGATTTGTGTCTAAACGCGTTTTAAGTATGCACATGCATCTTTTGGTAGACGCGGACGCAGTTTTCTGCAAAACCACACCGATATGCATGCAAATGGTGCTTTTGGCCGAACGCGCACGTGGATTTCTACTAAACGACGTGAAAAGCATGCCGATGCTGCTGTTTTTAGCATCCGCACATGGATTTGTGCCAAAACGCGTGTTAAGCATGCACATGCATCTTTTGGTAGACGCGGACGCAGTTTTCTGCAAAACCACACGATATGCATGCAAATGGTGCTTTTGGCAGAACGCGCACGTGGATTTCTACTAAACGAAGTGAAAGCATGCCGATGCTGCTCTTTTTAGCACCCGCACATGGATTTGTGCCAAAACGCGTTTTAAGCATGCACATGCATGTTTTGGTAGACGCGGACGCAGTTTTCTGCAAAACCACACGATATGCATGCAAATGGTGCTTTTAGCAGAACGCGCCCGTGGATTTCTACCAAACGACGTGAAAAGCATGCCGATGCTGCTCTTTTTAGCACACGCACATGGATTTGTGCCAAAACACGTTTTAAGCATGCACATGTATCTTTTGGTATACGCGGACGCAGTTTTCTGCAAAACCACACGATATGCATGCAAATGGTGCTTTTGGCAGAACGCGCACGTGGATTTCTACCAAACGACGGGAAAAGCATGTCGATGCTGCTCTTTTTAGCACCCGCACATGGATTTGTGCCAAAACGCGTTTTAAGCATGCACATGCATCTTTTGGTAGACGCGGACGCAGTTTTCTGCAAAACCACACGATATGCATGCAAATGGTGCTTTTGGCAGAACGCGCACGTGGATTTCTACCAAACGACGGGAAAAGCATGTCGATGCTGCTCTTTTTAGCACCCGCACATGGATTTGTGCCAAAACGCGTTTTAAGCATGCACATGCATCTTTTGGTAGACGCGGACGCAGTTTTCTGCAAAACCACACGATATGCATGAAAATGGTGCTTTTGCAGAACGCGCACGTGGATTTCTACCAAACGACGTGAAAAGCATGCCGATGCTGCTCTTTTTAGCACCCGCACATGGATTTGTGCCAAAACGCGTTTTAAGCATGCACATGCATCTTTCGGTAGACGCGGACGCAGTTTTCTGCAAAACCGCACGATATGCATGCAAATGGTGCTTTTGGCAGAACGCGCACGTGGATTTCTACCAAACGACGTGAAAAGCATGCCGATGCTGCTCTTTTTAGCACCCCGCACATGGATTTGTGCCAAAACGCGTTTTAAGCATGCACATGCATCTTTTGGTAGACGCGGACGCAGTTTTCTGCAAAACCACACGATATGCATGCAAATGGTGCTTTTGGCAGAACGCGCACGTAGATTTCTACCAAACGACGTGAAAAGCATGCCGATGCTGCTCTTTTTAGCACCCGCACATGTATTTGTGCCAAAACACGTTTTAAGCATGCACATGCATCTTTTGGTAGACGCGGACGCTGCTTTCTGCAAAACCACACGATATGCATGCAAATGGTGCTTTTGGCAGAACGCGCACGTGGATTTCTACCAAACGACGTGAAAAGCATGCCGATGCTGCTCTTTTTAGCACCCGCACATGGATTTGTGCCAAAACGCGTTTTAAGCATGCACATGCATCTTTTGGTAGACGCGGACGCAGTTTTCTGCAAAACCACACGATATGCATGCAAATGGTGCTTTTGGCAGAACGCGCACGTGGATTTCTACCAAACGACGTGAAAAGCATGCCGATGATGCTCTTTTTAGCACCCGTACATGGATTTGTGCCAAAACGCGTTTTAAGCATGCACATGCATCTTTTGGTAGACGCGGACGCAGTTTTCTGCAAAACCACACGATATGCATGCAAATGGTGCTTTTGGCAGAACGCGCCCGTGGATTTCTACCAAACGACGTGAAAAGCATGCCGATGCTGCTGTTTTTAGCATCCGCACATGGATTTGTGCCAAAACGCGTGTTAAGCATGCACATGCATCTTTTGGTAGACGCGGACGCAGTTTTCTGCAAAACCACACGATATGCATGCAAATGGTGCTTTTGGCAGAACGCGCACGTGGATTTCTACTAAACGAAGTGAAAAGCATGCCGATGCTGCTCTTTTTAGCACCCGCACATGGATTTGTGCCAAAACGCGTTTTAAGCATGCACATGCATGTTTTGGTAGACGCGGACGCAGTTTTCTGCAAAACCACACGATATGCATGCAAATGGTGCTTTTGGCAGAACGCGCCCGTGGATTTCTACCAAACGACGTGAAAAGCATGCCGATGCTGCTCTTTTTAGCACACGCACATGGATTTGTGCCAAAACACGTTTTAAGCATGCACATGTATCTTTTGGTATACGCGGACGCAGTTTCTGCAAAACCACACGATATGCATGCAAATGGTGCTTTTGGCAGAACGCGCACGTGGATTTCTACCAAACGACGGGAAAAGCATGTCGATGCTGCTCTTTTTAGCACCCGCACATGGATTTGTGCCAAAACGCGTTTTAAGCATGCACATGCATCTTTTGGTAGACGCGGACGCAGTTTTCTGCAAAACCACACGATATGCATGGAAATGGTGCTTTTGGCAGAACGCGCACGTGGATTTCTACCAAACGACGGGAAAAGCATGTCGATGCTGCTCTTTTTAGCACCCGCACATGGATTTGTGCCAAAACGCGTTTTAAGCATGCACATGCATCTTTTGGTAGACGCGGACGCAGTTTTCTGCAAAACCACACGATATGCATGAAAATGGTGCTTTTGGCAGAACGCGCACGTGGATTTCTACCAAACGACGTGAAAAGCATGCCGATGCTGCTCTTTTTAGCACCCGCACATGGATTTGTGCCAAAACGCGTTTTAAGCATGCACATGCATCTTTCGGTAGACGCGGACGCAGTTTTCTGCAAAACCGCACGATATGCATGCAAATGGTGCTTTTGGCAGAACGCGCACGTGGATTTCTACCAAACGACGTGAAAAGCATGCCGATGCTGCTCTTTTTAGCACCCGCACATGGATTTGTGCCAAAACGCGTTTTAAGCATGCACATGCATCTTTTGGTAGACGCGGACGCAGTTTTCTGCAAAACCACACGATATGCATGCAAATGGTGCTTTTGGCAGAACGCGCACGTAGATTTCTACCAAACGACGTGAAAAGCATGCCGATGCTGCTCTTTTTAGCACCCGCACATGTATTTGTGCCAAAACACGTTTTAAGCATGCACATGCATCTTTTGGTAGACGCGGACGCTGCTTTCTGCAAAACCACACGATATGCATGCAAATGGTGCTTTTGGCAGAACGCGCACGTGGATTTCTACCAAACGACGTGAAAAGCATGCCGATGCTGCTCTTTTTAGCACCCGCACATGGATTTGTGCCAAAACGCGTTTTAAGCATGCACATGCATCTTTTGGTAGACGCGGACGCAGTTTTCTGCAAAACCACACGATATGCATGCAAATGGTGCTTTTGGCAGAACGCGCACGTGGATTTCTACCAAACGACGTGAAAAGCATGCCGATGATGCTCTTTTTAGCACCCGTACATGGATTTGTGCCAAAACGCGTTTTAAGCATGCACATGCATCTTTTGGTAGACGCGGACGCAGTTTTCTGCAAAACCACACGATATGCATGCAAATGGTGCTTTTGGCAGAACACGCACGTGGATGTCTACCAAACGACGTGAAAAGCATGCCGACGCTGCTCTGTTTAGCACCCGCACATGGATTTGTGCCAAAACGCGTTTTAAGCATGCACATGCATCTTTTGGTAGACGCGGACGCAGTTTTCTGGAAAACCACACGATATGCATGCAAATGGTGCTTTTGGCAGAACGCGCACGTGGATTTCTACCAAACGATGTGAAAAGCATGCCGATGCTGCTCTTTTTAGCACCCGCACATGGATTTGTGCCAAAACGCGTTTTAAGCATGCACATGCATCTTTTGGTAGACGCGGAAGCAGTTTTCTGCAAAACCACACGATAAGCATGCAAATGGTGCTTTTGGCAGAAAGCGCACGTGGATTTCTACCAAACTACGTGAAAAGCATGTCGATGCTGTTCTTTTTAGCACTCGCACATGGATTTGTGCCAAAACGCGTTTTAAGCATGCACATGCATCTTTTGGTAGACGCGGACGCAGTTTTCTGCAAAACCACACGATATGCATGCAAATGGCGCTTTTGGCAGAACGCGCACGTGGATTTCTACCAAACGACGTGAAAAGCATGCCGATGCTGCTCTTTTTAGCACCCGCACATGGATTTGTGCCAAAACGCGTTTTAAGCATGCACATGCATCTTTTGGTAGACGCGGACGCAGTTTTCTGCTAAACCACACGATATGCATGCAAATGGTGCTTTTGGCAGAACGCGCACGTGGATTTCTACCAAACGATGTGAAAAGCATGCCGATGCTGCTCTTTTTAGCACCCGCACATGATTTGTGCCAAAACGCGTTTTAAGCATGCACATGCATCTTTTGGTAGACGCGGACGCAGTTTTCTGCAAAACCACACCATATGCATGCAAATGGTGCTTTTGGCAGAACGCGCACGTAGATTTCTACCAAACGACGTGAAAAGCATGCCGATGCTGCCCTTTTTAGCACCCGCACATGTATTTGTGCCAAAACACGTTTTAAGCATGCACATGCATCTTTTGGTAGACGCGGACGCTGCTTTCTGCAAAACCACACGATATGCATGCAAATGGTGCTTTTGGCAGAACGCGCACGTGGATTTCTACCAAACGACGTGAAAAGCATGCCGATGCTGCTCTTTTTCGCACCCGCACATGGATTTGTGCCAAAACGCGTTTTAAAGCATGCACATGCATCTTTTGGTAGACGCGGACGCAGTTTTCTGCAAAACCACACGATATGCATGCAAATGTGGTATGCTTTTGGCAGAACGCGCACGTGGATTTCTACCAAACGACGTGAAAAGCATGCCGATGATGCTCTTTTTAGCACCCGTACATGGATTTGTGCCAAAACGCGTTTTAAGCATGCACATGCATCTTTTGGTAGACGCGGACGCAGTTTTCTGCAAAACCACACGATATGCATGCAAATGGTGATTTTGGCAGAACGCGCACGTGGATGTCTACCAAACGACGTGAAAAGCATGCCGACGCTGCTCTGTTTAGCACCCGCACATGGATTTGTGCCAAAACGCGTTTTAAGCATGCACATGCATCTTTTGGTAGACGCGGACGCAGTTTTCTGGAAAACCACACGATATGCATGCAAATGGTGCTTTTGGCAGAACGCGCACGTGGATTTCTACCAAACGATGTGAAAAGCATGCCGATGCTGCTCTTTTTAGCACCCGCACATGGATTTGTGCCAAAACGCGTTTTAAGCATGCACATGCATCTTTTGGTAGACGCGGACGCAGTTTTCTGCAAAACCACACGATATGCATGCAAATGGTGCTTTTGGCAGAACGCGCACGTGGATTTCTACCAAACTACGTGAAAAGCATGCCGATGCTGTTCTTTTTAGCACCCGCACATGGATTTGTGCCAAAACGCGTTTTAAGCATGCACATGCATCTTTTGGTAGACGCGGACGCAGTTTTCTGCAAAACCACACGATATGCATGCAAATGGTGCTTTTGGCAGAACGCGCACGTGGATTTCTACCAAACGACGTGAAAAGCATGCCGATGCTGCTATTTTTAGCACCCGCACATGGATTTGTGCCAAAACGCGTTTTAAGCATGCACATGCATCTTTTGGTAGACGCGGACGCAGTTTTCTGGAAAACCACACGATATGCATGCAAATGGTGCTTTTGGCAGAACGCGCACGTGGATTTCTACCAAACGATGTGAAAAGCATGCCGATGCTGCTCTTTTTAGCACCCGCACATGGATTTGTGCCAAAACGCGTTTTAAGCATGCACATGCATCTTTTGGTAGACGCGGACGCAGTTTTCTGCAAAACCACACCATATGCATGCAAATGGTGCTTTTGGCAGAACGCGCACGTAGATTTCTACCAAACGACGTGAAAAGCATGCCGATGCTGCCCTTTTTAGCACCCGCACATGTATTTGTGCCAAAACACGTTTTAAGCATGCACATGCATCTTTTGGTAGACGCGGACGCTGCTTTCTGCAAAACCACACGATATGCATGCAAATGGTGCTTTTGGCAGAACGCGCACGTGGATTTCTACCAAACGACGTGAAAAGCATGCCGATGCTGCTCTTTTTAGCACCCGCACATGGATTTGTGCCAAAACGCGTTTTAAGCATGCACATGCATCTTTTGGTAGACGCGGACGCAGTTTTCTGCAAAACCACACGATATGCATGCAAATGGTGCTTTTGGCAGAACGCGCACGTGGATTTCTACCAAACGACGTGAAAAGCATGCCGATGATGCTCTTTTTAGCACCCGTACATGGATTTGTGCCAAAACGCGTTTTAAGCATGCACATGCATCTTTTGGTAGACGCGGACGCAGTTTTCTGCAAAACCACACGATATGCATGCAAATGGTGCTTTTGGCAGAACGCGCACGTGGATGTCTACCAAACGACGTGAAAAGCATGCCGACGCTGCTCTGTTTAGCACCCGCACATGGATTTGTGCCAAAACGCGTTTTAAGCATGCACATGCATCTTTTGGTAGACGCGGACGCAGTTTTCTGGAAAACCACACGATATGCATGCAAATGGTGCTTTTGGCAGAACGCGCACGTGGATTTCTACCAAACGATGTGAAAAGCATGCCGATGCTGCTCTTTTTAGCACCCGCGCATGGATTTGTGCCAAAACGCGTTTTAAGCATGCACATGCATCTTTTGGTAGACGCGGACGCAGTTTTCTGCAAAACCACACGATATGCATGCAAATGGTGCTTTTGGCAGAACGCGCACGTGGATTTCTACCAAACTACGTGAAAAGCATGGCGATGCTGTTCTTTTTAGCACCCGCACATGGATTTGTGCCAAAACGCGTTTTAAGCATGCACATGCATCTTTTGGTAGACGCGGACGCAGTTTTCTGCAAAACCACACGATATGCATGCAAATGGTGCTTTTGGCAGAATGCGCACGTGGATTTCTACCAAACGACGTGAAAAGCATGCCGATGCTGCTATTTTTAGCACCCGCACATGGATTTGTGCCAAAACGCGTTTTAAGCATGCACATGCATCTTTTGGTAGACGCGGACGCAGTTTTCTGGAAAACCACACGATATGCATGCAAATGGTGCTTTTGGCAGAACGCGCACGTGGATTTCTACCAAACGATGTGAAAAGCATGCCGATGCTGCTCTTTTTAGCACCCGCACATGGATTTGTGCCAAAACGCGTTTTAAGCATGCACATGCATCTTTTGGTAGACGCGGACGCAGTTTTCTGCAAAACCACACGATATGCATGCAAATGGTGCTTTTGGCAGAACGCGCACGTGGATTTCTACCAAACTACGTGAAAAGCATGCCGATGCTGCTCTTTTTAGCACCCGCACATGGATTTGGGCCAAAACGCGTTTTAAGCATGCACATGCATCTTTTGGTAGACGCGGACGCAGTTTTCTGCAAAACCACATGATATGCATGCAAATGGTGCTTTGGCAGAACGCGCACGTGGATTTCTACCAAACGACGTGAAAAGCATGCCGATGCTGCTCTTTTTAGCACCCGCACATGATTTGTGCCAAAACGCGTTTTAAGCATGCACGTGCATCTTTTGGTAGACGCGGACGCAGTTTTCTGCAAAACCACACGATATGCATGCAAATGGTGCTTTTCGCAGAACGCGCACGTGGATTTCTACCAAACGACGTGAAAAGCATGCCGATGCTGCTCTTTTTAGCGCCCGCACATGGATTTGTGCCAAAACGCGTTTTAAGCATGCACATGCATCTTTTGGTAGACGCGGACGCAGTTTTCTGCAAAACCACACCATATGCATGCAAATGGTGCTTTTGGAAGAACGCGCACGTGGATTTCTACCAAACGACGTGAAAAGCATGCCGATGCTGCTCTTTATAGCACCCGCACATGGATTTGTGCCAAAACGCGTTTTAAGCATGCACATGCATCTTTTGGTAGACGCGGACGCAGTTTTCTGCAAAACCACACGATATGCATGCAAATGGTGCTTTTGGCAGAACGCGCACGTGGATTTCTTCCAAACGACCGTGAAAAGCATGCCGATGCTGCTCTTTTTAGCACCCGCACATGGATTTGTGCCAAAACGCGTTTTAAGCATGCACATGCATCTTTTGGTAGACGCGGACGCAGTTTTCTGCAAAACCACACGATATGCATGCAAATGGTGCTTTTCGCAGAACGCGCACGTGGATTTCTACCAAACGACGTGAAAAGCATGCCGATGCTGCTCTTTTTAGCACGCGCACGTGGATTTGTGCCAAAACGCGTTTTAAGCATGCACATGCATCTTTTGGTAGACGCGGACGCAGTTTTCTGCAAAACCACACGATATGCATGCAAATGGTGCTTTTGGCAGAACGCGCATGTGGATTTCTACCACACGACGTGAAAAGCATGCCGATGCTGCTCTTTTTAGCACCCGCACATGGATTTGTGCCAAAACGCGTTTTAAGCATGCACATGCATCTTTTGGTAGACGCGGACGCAGTTGTCTGCAAAACCACACGATATGCATGCAAATGGTGCATTTGGCATAACGCGCACGTGGATTTCTACCAAACGACGTGAAAAGCATGCCGATGCTGCTCTTTTTAGCACCCGCACATGGATTTGTGCGAAAACGCGTTTTAAGCATGCACATGCATCTTTTGGTAGACGCTGACGCAGTTTTCTGCAAAACCACACGATATGCATGCAAATGGTGCTTTTGGCAGAACGCGCACGTGGATTTCTACCAAACGACGTGAAAAGCATGCCGATGCTGCTCTTTTTAGCACCCGCATATGGATTTGTGCCAAAACGCGTTTTAAGCATGCACATGCATCTTTTGGTAGACGCGGACGCAGTTTTCTGCAAAACCACACGATATGCATGCAAATGGTGCTTTTGGCAGAACGCGCACGTGGATTTCTACAAAACGACGTGAAAAGCATGCCGATGCTGCTCTTTTTAGCACCCGCACATGGATTTGTGCCAAAACGCGTTTTAAGCATGTACATGCATCTTTTGGTAGACGCGGACGCAGTTTTCTGCAAAACCACACGATATGCATGCAAATGGTGCTTTTGGCAGAACGCGCACGTGGATTTCTACCAAACGACGTGAAAAGCATGCCGATGCTGCTCTTTTTAGCACCCGCACATGGATTTGTGCCAAAACGCGTTTTAAGCATGCACATGCATCTTTTGGTAGACGCGGACGCAGTTTTCTGCAAAACCACACGATATGCATGCAAATGGTGCTTTTGGCAGAACACGCACGTGGATTTCTACCAAACGACGTGAAAAGCATGCCGATGCTGCTCTTTTTAGTACCCGCACATGGATTTGTGCCAAAACGCGTTTTAAGCATGCACATGCATCTTTTGGTAGACGCGGACGCAGTTTTCTGGAAAACCACACGATATGCATGCAAATGGTGCTTTTGGCAGAACGCGCACGTGCATTTCTACCAAACGATGTGAAAAGCATGCCGATGCTGCTCTTTTTAGCACCGCACATGGATTTGTGCCAAAACGCGTTTTAAGCATGCACATGCATCTTTTGGTAGACGCGGACGCAGTTTTCTGCAAAACCACACGATATGCATGCAAATGGTGCTTTTGCAGAACGCGCACGTGGATTTCTACCAAACGACGTGAAAAGCATGCCGATGCTGCTCTTTTTAGCACCCGCACATGAATTTGTGCCAAAACGCGTTTTAAGCATGCACATGCGTCTTTTGGTAGACGCGGACGCAGTTTTCTGCAAAACCACATGATATGCATGCAAATGGTGCTTTTGGCAGAACGCGCACGTGGATGTCTA
>NW_027460437.1:0-79554 GCF_050947875.1 Dermacentor variabilis | reverse complement strand
TGTGCATGCTTAACACGCGTTTTGGCACAAATCCATGTGCGGGTGCTAAAAAGAGCAGCATCGGCATGCTTTTCACATCGTGTGGTAGAAATCCACGTGCGCGTTCTGCCAAAAGCACCATTTGCATGCATATGGTGTGGTTTTGCAGAAAACTGCGTCCGCATCTACCAAAAGATGCATGTGCATGCTTAAAACGCGTTTTGGCACAAATCCATGTGTGGGTGCTAAAAAGAGCAGCATCGGCATGCTTTTCACGTCGTTTGGTAGAAATCCACGTGCGCGTTCTGCCAAAAGTACCATTTGCATGCATATCGTGTGGTTTAGCAGAAAACTGCGTCCGCGTCTACCAAAAGATGCATGTGCATGCTTAAAACGCGTTTTGGCACAAATCCATGTGCGGGTGCTAAAAAGAGCAGCATCGGCATGCTTTTCACGTCGTTTGGTAGAAATCCACGTGCGCCTTCTGCCAAAAGCACCATTTGCATGCATATCGTGTGGTTTTGCAGAAAACTGCGTCCGCGTCTACCAAAAGATGCATGTGCATGCTTAAAATGCGTTTTGGCACAAATCCATGTGCGGGTGCTAAAAAGACCAGCATCGGCATGCTTTTCACATCGTTTGGTAGAAATCCACGTACGCGTTCTTCCAAAAGCACCATTTGCATGCATATCGTGTGGTTTTGCAGAAAACTGCGTCCGCGTCTACCAAAAGATGCATGTGCATGCTTAAAACGCGTTTTGGCACAAATCCATGTGCGGGTGCTAAAAAGAGCAGCATCGGCATGCTTTTCACGTCGTTTGGTAGAAATCCACGTGCGCGTTCTGCCAAAAGCACCATTTGCATGCATATCGTGTGGTTTTGCAGAAAACTGCGTCCGCGTCTACCAAAAGATGCATGTGCATGCTTAAAACGCGTTTTGGCACAAATCCATGTGCGGGTGCTAAAAAGAGCAGCATCGGCATGCTTTTCACGTCGTTTGGTAGAAATCCACGTGCGCGTTCTGCCAAAAGCACCATTTGCATGCATATCGTGTGGTTTTGCAGAAAACTGCGTCCGCGTCTACCAAAAGATGCATGTGCATGCTTAACACGCGTTTTGGCACAAATCCATGTGCGGGTGCTAAAAAGAGCAGCATCGGCATGCTTTTCACGTCGTTTGGTAGAAATCCACGTGCGCGTTCTGCCAAAAGCACCATTTGCATGCATATCGTGTGGTTTTGCAGAAAACTGCGTCCGCGTCTACGAAAGGATGCATGTGCATGCTTAAAACGCGTTTTGGCACAAATCCATGTGCGGGTGCTAAAAGAGCAGCATCGGCATGCTTTTCACGTCGTTTGTAGAAATCCACGTGCGCGTTCTGCCATAAGCACCATTTGCATGCATATCGTGTGGTTTTGCCGAATACTGCGTCCGCGTCTACCAAAAGATGCATGTGCATGCTTAAAACGCGTTTTGGCACAAATCCATGTGGGGGTGCTAAAAAGAGCAGCATCGGCATGCTTTTCACGTCGTTTGGCAGAAATCCACGTGCGCGTTCTGCCAAAAGCACCATTTGCATGCATATCGTGTGGTTTTGCAGAAAACTGCGTCCGCGTCTACCAAAAGATGCATGTGCATGCTTAAAACGCGTTTTGGCACAAATCCATGTGCGGGTGCTAAAAAGAGCAGCATCGGCATGCTTTTCACGTCGTTTGGTAGAAATCCACGTGCGCGTTCTGCCAAAAGCACCATTTGCATGCATATCGTGTGGTTTTGCAGAAAACTGCGTCCGCGTCTACCAAAAGATGCATGTGCATGCTTAACACGCGTTTTGGCACAAATCCATGTGCGGGTGCTAAAAAGAGCAGCATCGGCATGCTTTTCACGTCGTTTGGTAGAAATCCACGTGCGCGTTCTGCCAAAAGCACCATTTGCATGCATATCGTGTGGTTTTGCAGAAAACTGCGTCCGCGTCTACGAAAGGATGCATGTGCATGCTTAAAACGCGTTTTGGCACAAATCCATGTGCGGGTGCTAAAAAGAGCAGCATCGGCATGCTTTTCACGTCGTTTGGTAGAAATCCACGTGCGCGTTCTGCCATAAGCACCATTTGCATGCATATCGTGTGGTTTTGCCGAATACTGCGTCCGCGTCTACCAAAAGATGCATGTGCATGCTTAAAACGCGTTTTGGCACAAATCCATGTGGGGGTGCTAAAAAGAGCAGCATCGGCATGCTTTTCACGTCGTTTGGCAGAAATCCACGTGCGCGTTCTGCCAAAAGCACCATTTGCATGCATATCGTGTGGTTTTGCAGAAAACTGCGTCCGCGTCTACCAAAAGATGCATGTGCATGCTTAAAACACGTTTTGGCACAAATCCACGTGCGGGTGCTAAAAAGAGCAGCATCGGCATGCTTTTCACGTCGTTTGGTAGAAATCCACGTACGCCTTCTGCCAAAAGCACCATTTGCATGCATATCGTGTGGTTTTGCAGAAAACTGCGTCCGCGTCTACGAAAAGATGCATGTGCATGCTTAAAACGCGTTTTGGCACAAATCCATGTGCGGGTGCTAAAAAGACCAGCATCGGCATGCTTTTCACATCGTTTGGTAGAAATCCACGTACGCGTTCTGCCAAAAGCACCATTTGCATGCATATCGTGTGGTTTTGCAGAAAACTGCGTCCCCGTCTACCAAAAGATGCATGTGCATGCTTAACACGCGTTTTGGCACAAATCCATGTGCGGGTGCTAAAAAGAGCAGCATCGGCATGCTTTTCACATCGTTTGGTAGAAATCCACGTGCGCTTTCTGCCAAAAGCACCATTTGCATGCATATCGTGTGGTTTTGCAGAAAACTGCGTCCGCGTCTACCAAAAGATGCATGTGCATGCTTAAAGCGCGTTTTGGCACAAATCCATGTGCGGGTGCTAAAAAGACCAGCATCGGCATGCTTTTCACATCGTTTGGTAGAAATCCACGTACGCGTTCTGCCAAAAGCACCATTTGCATGCATATCGTGTGGTTTTGCAGAAAACTGCGTCCGCGTCTACCAAAAGATGCATCTGCATGCTTAAAACGCGTTTTGGCACAAATCCATGTGCGGGTGCTAAAAAGAGCAGCATCGGCATGCTTTTCACATCGTTTGGTAGAAATCCACGTGCGCGTTCTGCCAAAAGCACCATTTGCATGCATATCGTGTGGTTTTGCAGAAAACTGCGTCCGCGTCTACCAAAATATGCATGTGCATGCTTAAAACGCGTTTTGGCACAAATCCATGTGCGGGTGCTAAAAAGAGCAGCATCGGCATGCTTTTCACGTCGTTTGGTAGAAATCAACGCGCGCGTTCTGACAAAAGCACCATTTGCATGCATATCGTGTGGTTTTGCCGAAAACTGCGTCCGCGTCTACCAAAAGATGCATGTGCATGCTTAAAACGCCTTTTGGCACAAATCCATGTGCGGGTGCTAAAAAGAGCAGCATCGGCATGCTTTTCATGTCGTTTGGTAGAAATCCACGTGCGCGTTCTGCCAAAATCACCATTTGCATGCATATCGTGTGGTTTTGCAGAAAACCGCGTCCGCTTCTGCGAAAAGATGCATGTGCATGCTTAAAACGCGTTTTGGCACAAATCCATGTGCGGGTGCTAAAAAGAGCAGCATCGGCATGCTTTTCACGTCATTTGGTAGAAATCCACGTGCGCGTTCTGCCAAAAGCACCATTTGCTTGCATGTCGTGCGGTTTTGCCGAAAACTGCGTCCCCGTCTACCAAAAGATGCATGTGCATGCTTAACACGCGTTTTGGCACAAATCCATGTGCGGGTGCTAAAAAGAGCAGCATCGGCATGCTTTTCACATCGTTTGGTAGAAATCCACGTGCGCGTACTGCCAAAAGCACCATTTGCATGCATATCGTGTGGTTGTGCAGAAAACTGCGTCCGCGTCTACCAAAAGATGCATGTGCATGCTTAAAACGCGTTTTGGCACAAATCCATGTGCGGGTGCTAAAAAGACCAGCATCGGCATGCTTTTCACATCGTTTGGTAGAAATCCACGTACGCGTTCTGCCAAAAGCACCATTTGCATGCATATCGTGTGGTTTTGCAGAAAACTGCGTCCGCGTCTACCAAAAGATGCATGTGCATGCTTAAAACGCGTTTTGGCACAAATCCATGTGCGGGTGCTAAAAAGACCAGCATCGGCATGCTTTTCACATCGTTTGGTAGAAATCCACGTACGCGTTCTGCCAAAAGCACCATTTGCATGCATATCGTGTGGTTTTGCAGAAAACTGCGTCTGCGTCTACCAAAAGATGCATGTGCATGCTTAAAACGCATTTTGGCACAAATCCTTGTGCGGGTGCTAAAAAGAGCAGCATCGGCATGCTTTTGACGTTGTTTGGTAGAAATCCACGTGCGCGTTCTGCCAAAAGCACCATTTGCATGCATATCGTGTGGTTTTGCAGAAAACTGCGTCCCCGTCTACCAAAAGATGCATGTGCATGCTTAACACGCGTTTTGGCACAAATCCATGTGCGGGTGCTAAAAAGAGCAGCATCGGCATGCTTTTCACATCGTTTGGTAGAAATCCACGTGCGCTTTCTGCCAAAAGCACCATTTGCATGCATATCGTGTGGTTTTGCTGAAAACTGCGTCCGCGTCTACCAAACGATGCATGTGCATGCTTAAAGCGCGTTTTGGCACAAATCCATGTGCGGGTGCTAAAAAGACCAGCATCGGCATGCTTTTCACATCGTTTGGTAAAATCCACGTACGCGTTCTGCCAAAAGCACCATTTGCATGCATATCGTGTGGTTTTGCAGAAAACTGCGTCCGCGTCTACCAAAAGATGCATGTGCATGCTTAAAACGCGTTTTGGCACAAATCCATGTGCGGGTGCTAAAAAGAGCAGCATCGGCATGCTTTTCACGTCGTTTGGTAGAAATCCACGTGCGCGTTCTGCCAAAAGCACCATTTGCATGCATATCGTGTGGTTTTGCAGAAAACTGCGTCCGCGTCTACCAAAAGATGCATGTGCATGCTTAACACGCGTTTTGGCACAAATCCATGTGGGGGTGCTAAAAAGAGCAGCATCGGCATGCTTTTCACGTCGTTTGGTAGAAATCCACGTGCGCGTTCTGCCAAAAGCACCATTTGCATGCATATCGTGTGGTTTTGCAGAAAACTGCGTCCGCGTCTACCAAAATATGCATGTGCATGCTTAAAACGCGTTTTGGCACAAATCCATGTGCGGGTGCTAAAAAGAGCAGCATCGGCATGCTTTTCACGTCGTTTGGTAGAAATCAACGCGCGCGTTCTGACAAAAGCACCATTTGCATGCATATCGTGTGGTTTTGCCGAAAACTGCGTCCGCGTCTACCAAAAGATGCATGTGCATGCTTAAAACGCGTTTTGGCACAAATCCATGTGCGGGTGCTAAAAAGAGCAGCATCGGCATGCTTTTCATGTCGTTTGGTAGAAATCCACGTGCGCGTTCTGCCAAAAGCACCATTTGCATGCATATCGTGTGGTTTTGCAGAAAACTGCGTCCGCTTCTGCCAAAAGATGCATGTGCATGCTTAAAACGCGTTTTGGCACAAATCCATGTGCGGGTGCTAACAAGAGCAGCATCGGCATGCTTTTCACGTCGTTTGGTAGAAATCCACGTGCGCGTTCTGCCAAAAGCACCATTTGCTTGCATATGGTGCGGTTTTGCAGAAAACTGCTTCCCCGTCTACCAAAAGATGCATGTGCATGCTTAACACGCGTTTTGGCACAAATCCATGTGCGGGTGCTAAAAAGAGCAGCATCGGCATGCTTTTCACATCGTTTGGTAGAAATCCACGTGCGCGTTCTGCCAAAAGCACCATTCGCATGCATATCGTGTGGTTTTGCAGAAAACTGCGTCCGTGTCTACCAAAAGATGCATGTGCATGCTTAAAGCGCGTTTTGGCACAAATCCATGTGCGGGTGCTAAAAAGACCAGCATCGGTATGCTTTTCACATCGTTTGGTAGAAATCCACGTACGCGTTCTGCCAAAAGCACCATTTGCATGCATATCGTGTGGTTTTGCAGAAAACCGCGTCCGCTTCTGCGAAAAGATGCATGTGCATGCTTAAAACGCGTTTTGGCACAAATCCATGTGCGGGTGCTAAAAAGAGCAGCATCGGCATGCTTTTCACGTCATTTGGTAGAAATCCACGTGCGCGTTCTGCCAAAAGCACCATTTGCTTGCATGTCGTGCGGTTTTGCAGAAAACTGCGTCCCCGTCTACCAAAAGATGCATGTGCAAGCTTAACACGCGTTTTGGCACAAATCCATGTGCGGGTGCTAAAAAGAGCAGCATCGGCATGCTTTTCACATCGTTTGGTAGAAATCCACGTGCGCGTACTGCCAAAGCACCATTTGCATGCATATCGTGTGGTTGTGCAGAAAACTGCGTCCGCGTCTACCAAAAGATGCATGTGCATGCTTAAAACGCGTTTTGGCACAAATCCATGTGCGGGTGCTAAAAAGACCAGCATCGGCATGCTTTTCACATCGTTTGGTAGAAATCCACGTACGCGTTCTGCCAAAAGCACCATTTGCATGCATATCGTGTGGTTTTGCAGAAAACTGCGTCCGCGTCTACCAAAAGATGCATGTGCATGCTTAAAACGCGTTTTGGCACAAATCCATGTGCGGGTGCTTTTTTAAAAAGACCAGCATCAGCATGCTTTTCACATCGTTTGGTAGAAATCCACGTACGCGTTCTGCCAAAAGCACCATTTGCATGCATATCGTGTGGTTTTGCAGAAAACTGCGTCCGCGTCTACCAAAAGATGCATGTGCATGCTTAAAACGCATTTTGGCACAAATCCATGTGCGGGTGCTAAAAAGAGCAGCATCGGCATGCTTTTGACGTTGTTTGGTAGAAATCCACGTGCGCGTTCTGCCAAAAGCACCATTTGCATGCATATCGTGTGGTTTTGCATAAAACTGCGTCCCCGTCTACCAAAAGATGCATGTGCATGCTTAACACGCGTTTTGGCACAAATCCATGTGCGGGTGCTAAAAAGAGCAGCATCGGCATGCTTTTCACATCGTTTGGTAGAAATCCACGTGCGCGTACTGCCAAAAGCACCATTTGCATGCATATCGTGTGGTTGTGCAGAAAACTGCGTCCGCGTCTACCAAAAGATGCATGTGCATGCTTAAAACGCGTTTTGGCACAAATCCATGTGCGGGTGCTAAAAAGACCAGCATCGGCATGCTTTTCACATCGTTTGGTAGAAATCCACGTACGCGTTCTGCCAAAAGCACCATTTGCATGCATATCGTGTGGTTTTGCAGAAAACTGCGTCCGCGTCTACCAAAAGATGCATGTGCATGCTTAAAACGCGTTTTGGCACAAATCCATGTGCGGGTGCTAAAAAGACCAGCATCGGCATGCTTTTCACATCGTTTGGTAGAAATCCACGTACGCGTTCTGCCAAAAGCACCATTTGCATGCATATCGTGTGGTTTTGCAGAAAACTGCGTCCCCGTCTACCAAAAGATGCATGTGCATGCTTAACACGCGTTTTGGCACAAATCCATGTGCGGGTGCTAAAAAGAGCAGCATCGGCATGCTTTTCACATCGTTTGGTAGAAATCCACGTGCGCTTTCTGCCAAAAGCACCATTTGCATGCATATCGTGTGGTTTTGCTGAAAACTGCGTCCGCGTCTACCAAACGATGCATGTGCATGCTTAAAGCGCGTTTTGGCACAAATCCATGTGCGGGTGCTAAAAAGACCAGCATCGGCATGCTTTTCACATCGTTTGGTAAAATCCACGTACGCGTTCTGCCAAAAGCACCATTTGCATGCATATCGTGTGGTTTTGCAGAAAACTGCGTCCGCGTCTACCAAAAGATGCATGTGCATGCTTAAAACGCGTTTTGGCACAAATCCATGTGCGGGTGCTAAAAAGAGCAGCATCGGCATGCTTTTCACGTCGTTTGGTAGAAATCCACGTGCGCGTTCTGCCAAAAGCACCATTTGCATGCATATCGTGTGGTTTTGCAGAAAACTGCGTCCGCGTCTACCAAAAGATGCATGTGCATGCTTAACACGCGTTTTGGCACAAATCCATGTGGGGGTGCTAAAAAGAGCAGCATCGGCATGCTTTTCACGTCGTTTGGTAGAAATCCACGTGCGCGTTCTGCCAAAAGCACCATTTGCATGCATATCGTGTGGTTTTGCAGAAAACTGCGTCCGCGTCTACCAAAATATGCATGTGCATGCTTAAAACGCGTTTTGGCACAAATCCATGTGCGGGTGCTAAAAAGAGCAGCATCGGCATGCTTTTCACGTCGTTTGGTAGAAATCAACGCGCGCGTTCTGACAAAAGCACCATTTGCATGCATATCGTGTGGTTTTGCCGAAAACTGCGTCCGCGTCTACCAAAAGATGCATGTGCATGCTTAAAACGCGTTTTGGCACAAATCCATGTGCGGGTGCTAAAAAGAGCAGCATCGGCATGCTTTTCATGTCGTTTGGTAGAAATCCACGTGCGCGTTCTGCCAAAAGCACCATTTGCATGCATATCGTGTGGTTTTGCAGAAAACTGCGTCCGCTTCTGCCAAAAGATGCATGTGCATGCTTAAAACGCGTTTTGGCACAAATCCATGTGCGGGTGCTAACAAGAGCAGCATCGGCATGCTTTTCACGTCGTTTGGTAGAAATCCACGTGCGCGTTCTGCCAAAAGCACCCTTTGCTTGCATATGGTGCGGTTTTGCAGAAAACTGCTTCCCCGTCTACCAAAAGATGCATGTGCATGCTTAACACGCGTTTTGGCACAAATCCATGTGCGGGTGCTAAAAAGAGCAGCATCGGCATGCTTTTCACATCGTTTGGTAGAAATCCACGTGCGCGTTCTGCCAAAAGCACCATTCGCATGCATATCGTGTGGTTTTGCAGAAAACTGCGTCCGTGTCTACCAAAAGATGCATGTGCATGCTTAAAGCGCGTTTTGGCACAAATCCATGTGCGGGTGCTAAAAAGACCAGCATCGGTATGCTTTTCACATCGTTTGGTAGAAATCCACGTACGCGTTCTGCCAAAAGCACCATTTGCATGCATATCGTGTGGTTTTGCAGAAAACCGCGTCCGCTTCTGCGAAAAGATGCATGTGCATGCTTAAAACGCGTTTTGGCACAAATCCATGTGCGGGTGCTAAAAAGAGCAGCATCGGCATGCTTTTCACGTCATTTGGTAGAAATCCACGTGCGCGTTCTGCCAAAAGCACCATTTGCTTGCATGTCGTGCGGTTTTGCAGAAAACTGCGTCCCCGTCTACCAAAAGATGCATGTGCAAGCTTAACACGCGTTTTGGCACAAATCCATGTGCGGGTGCTAAAAAGAGCAGCATCGGCATGCTTTTCACATCGTTTGGTAGAAATCCACGTGCGCGTACTGCCAAAAGCACCATTTGCATGCATATCGTGTGGTTGTGCAGAAAACTGCGTCCGCGTCTACCAAAAGATGCATGTGCATGCTTAAAACGCGTTTTGGCACAAATCCATGTGCGGGTGCTAAAAAGACCAGCATCGGCATGCTTTTCACATCGTTTGGTAGAAATCCACGTACGCGTTCTGCCAAAAGCACCATTTGCATGCATATCGTGTGGTTTTGCAGAAAACTGCGTCCGCGTCTACCAAAAGATGCATGTGCATGCTTAAAACGCGTTTTGGCACAAATCCATGTGCGGGTGCTTTTTTAAAAAGACCAGCATCAGCATGCTTTTCACATCGTTTGGTAGAAATCCACGTACGCGTTCTGCCAAAAGCACCATTTGCATGCATATCGTGTGGTTTTGCAGAAAACTGCGTCCGCGTCTACCAAAAGATGCATGTGCATGCTTAAAACGCATTTTGGCACAAATCCATGTGCGGGTGCTAAAAAGAGCAGCATCGGCATGCTTTTGACGTTGTTTGGTAGAAATCCACGTGCGCGTTCTGCCAAAAGCACCATTTGCATGCATATCGTGTGGTTTTGCATAAAACTGCGTCCCCGTCTACCAAAAGATGCATGTGCATGCTTAACACGCGTTTTGGCACAAATCCATGTGCGGGTGCTAAAAGAGCAGCATCGGCATGCTTTTCACATCGTTTGGTAGAAATCCACGTGCGCGTACTGCCAAAAGCACCATTTGCATGCATATCGTGTGGTTGTGCAGAAAACTGCGTCCGCGTCTACCAAAAGATGCATGTGCATGCTTAAAACGCGTTTTGGCACAAATCCATGTGCGGGTGCTAAAAAGACCAGCATCGGCATGCTTTTCACATCGTTTGGTAGAAATCCACGTACGCGTTCTGCCAAAAGCACCATTTGCATGCATATCGTGTGGTTTTGCAGAAAACTGCGTCCGCGTCTACCAAAAGATGCATGTGCATGCTTAAAACGCGTTTTGGCACAAATCCATGTGCGGGTGCTAAAAAGACCAGCATCGGCATGCTTTTCACATCGTTTGGTAGAAATCCACGTACGCGTTCTGCCAAAAGCACCATTTGCATGCATATCGTGTGGTTTTGCAGAAAACTGCGTCCGCGTCTACCAAAAGATGCATGTGCATGCTTAAAACGCATTTTGGCACAAATCCATGTGCGGGTGCTAAAAAGAGCAGCATCGGCATGCTTTTGACGTTGTTTGGTAGAAATCCACGTGCGCGTTCTGCCAAAAGCACCATTTGCATGCATATCGTGTGGTTTTGCATAAAACTGCGTCCCCGTCTACCAAAAGATGCATGTGCATGCTTAACACGCGTTTTGGCACAAATCCATGTGGGGTGCTAAAAAGAGCAGCATCGGCATGCTTTTCACGTCGTTTGGTAGAAATCCACGTGCGCGTTCTGCCAAAAGCACCATTTGCATGCATATCGTGTGGTTTTGCAGAAAACTGCGTCCGCGTCTACCAAAATATGCATGTGCATGCTTAAAACGCGTTTTGGCACAAATCCATGTGCGGGTGCTAAAAAGAGCAGCATCGGCATGCTTTTCACGTCGTTTGGTAGAAATCAACGCGCGCGTTCTGACAAAAGCACCATTTGCATGCATATCGTGTGGTTTTGCCGAAAACTGCGTCCGCGTCTACCAAAAGATGCATGTGCATGCTTAAAACGCGTTTTGGCACAAATCCATGTGCGGGTGCTAAAAAGAGCAGCATCGGCATGCTTTTCATGTCGTTTGGTAGAAATCCACGTGCGCGTTCTGCCAAAAGCACCATTTGCATGCATATCGTGTGGTTTTGCAGAAAACTGCGTCCGCTTCTGCCAAAAGATGCATGTGCATGCTTAAAACGCGTTTTGGCACAAATCCATGTGCGGGTGCTAACAAGAGCAGCATCGGCATGCTTTTCACGTCGTTTGGTAGAAATCCACGTGCGCGTTCTGCCAAAAGCACCATTTGCTTGCATATGGTGCGGTTTCGCAGAAAACTGCTTCCCCGTCTACCAAAAGATGCATGTGCATGCTTAACACGCGTTTTGGCACAAATCCATGTGCGGGTGCTAAAAAGAGCAGCATCGGCATGCTTTTCACATCGTTTGGTAGAAATCCACGTGCGCGTTCTGCCAAAAGCACCATTCGCATGCATATCGTGTGGTTTTGCAGAAAACTGCGTCCGTGTCTACCAAAAGATGCATGTGCATGCTTAAAGCGCGTTTTGGCACAAATCCATGTGCGGGTGCTAAAAAGACCAGCATCGGTATGCTTTTCACATCGTTTGGTAGAAATCCACGTACGCGTTCTGCCAAAAGCACCATTTGCATGCATATCGTGTGGTTTTGCAGAAAACCGCGTCCGCTTCTGCGAAAAGATGCATGTGCATGCTTAAAACGCGTTTTGGCACAAATCCATGTGCGGGTGCTAAAAAGAGCAGCATCGGCATGCTTTTCACGTCATTTGGTAGAAATCCACGTGCGCGTTCTGCCAAAAGCACCATTTGCTTGCATGTCGTGCGGTTTTGCAGAAAACTGCGTCCCCGTCTACCAAAAGATGCATGTGCATGCTTAACACGCGTTTTGGCACAAATCCATGTGCGGGTGCTAAAAAGAGCAGCATCGGCATGCTTTTCACATCGTTTGGTAGAAATCCACGTGCGCGTACTGCCAAAAGCACCATTTGCATGCATATCGTGTGGTTGTGCAGAAAACTGCGTCCGCGTCTACCAAAAGATGCATGTGCATGCTTAAAACGCGTTTTGGCACAAATCCATGTGCGGGTGCTAAAAAGACCAGCATCGGCATGCTTTTCACATCGTTTGGTAGAAATCCACGTACGCGTTCTGCCAAACGCACCATTTGCATGCATATCGTGAGGTTTTGCAGAAAACTGCGTCCGCGTCTACCAAAAGATGCATGTGCATGCTTAAAACGCGTTTTGGCACAAATCCATGTGCGGGTGCTAAAAAGACCAGCATCGGCATGCTTTTCACATCGTTTGGTAGAAATCCACGTACGCGTTCTGCCAAAAGCACCATTTGCATGCATATCGTGTGGTTTTGCAGAAAACTGCGTCCGCGTCTACCAAAAGATGCATGTGCATGCTTAAAACGCATTTTGGCACAAATCCATGTGCGGGTGCTAAAAAGAGCAGCATCGGCATGCTTTTGACGTTGTTTGGTAGAAATCCACGTGCGCGTTCTGCCAAAAGCACCATTTGCATGCATATCGTGTGGTTTTGCATAAAACTGCGTCCCCGTCTACCAAAAGATGCATGTGCATGCTTAACACGCGTTTTGGCACAAATCCATGTGCGGGTGCTAAAAAGAGCAGCATCGGCATGCTTTTCACATCGTTTCGTAGAAATCCACGTGCGCTTTCTGCCAAAAGCACCATTTGCATGCATATCGTGTGGTTTTGCTGAAAACTGCGTCCGCGTCTACCAAAAGATGCATGTGCATGCTTAAAGCGCGTTTTGGCACAAATCCATGTGCGGGTGCTAAAAAGACCAGCATCGGCATGCTTTTCACATCGTTTGGTAAAATCCACGTACGCGTTCTGCCAAAAGCACCATTTGCATGCATATCGTGTGGTTTTGCAGAAAACTGCGTCCGCGTCTACCAAAAGATGCATGTGCATGCTTAAAACGCGTTTTGGCACAAATCCATGTGCGGGTGCTAAAAAGAGCAGCATCGGCATGCTTTTCACATCGTTTGGTAGAAATCCACGTGCGCGTTCTGCCAAAAGCACCATTTGCATGCATATCGTGTGGGTTTGCAGAAAACTGCGTCCGCGTCTACCAAAAGATGCATGTGCATGCTTAAAACGCGTTTTGGCACAAATCCATGTGCGGGTGCTAAAAAGAGCAGCATCGGCATGCTTTTCACGTCGTTTGGTAGAAATCCACGTGCGCGTTCTGCCAAAAGCACCATTTGCATGCATATCGTGTGGTTTTGCAGAAAACTGCGTCCGCGTCTACCAAAAGATGCATGTGCATGCTTAACACGCGTTTTGGCACAAATCCATGTGGGGGTGCTAAAAAGAGCAGCATCGGCATGCTTTTCACGTCGTTTGGTAGAAATCCACGTGCGCGTTCTGCCAAAAGCACCATTTGCATGCATATCGTGTGGTTTGGCAGAAAACTGCGTCCGCGTCTACCAAAAGATGCATGTGCATGCTTAACACGCGTTTTGGCACAAATCCATGTGCGGGTGCTAAAAAGAGCAGCATCGGCATGCTTTTCACGTCGTTTGGTAGAAATCCACGTGCGCGTTCTGCCAAAAGCACCATTTGCATGCATATCGTGTGGTTTTGCAGAAAACTGCGTCCGCGTCTACCAAAATATGCATGTGCATGCTTAAAACGCGTTTTGGCACAAATCCATGTGCGGGTGCTAAAAAGAGCAGCATCGGCATGCTTTTCACGTCGTTTGGTAGAAATCAACGCGCGCGTTCTGACAAAAGCACCATTTGCATGCATATCGTGTGGTTTTGCCGAAAACTGCGTCCGCGTCTACCAAAAGATGCATGTGCATGCTTAAAACGCGTTTTGGCACAAATCCATGTGCGGGTGCTAAAAAGAGCAGCATCGGCATGCTTTTCATGTCGTTTGGTAGAAATCCACGTGCGCGTTCTGCCAAAAGCACCATTTGCATGCATATCGTGTGGTTTTGCAGAAAACTGCGTCCGCTTCTGCCAAAAGATGCATGTGCATGCTTAAAACGCGTTTTGGCACAAATCCATGTGCGGGTGCTAAAAAGAGCAGCATCGGCATGCTTTTCACGTCGTTTGGTAGAAATCCACGTGCGCGTTCTGCCAAAAGCACCATTTGCTTGCATATCGTGCGGTTTTGCAGAAAACTGCTTCCCCGTCTACCAAAAGATGCATGTGCATGCTTAACACGCGTTTTGGCACAAATCCATGTGCGGGTGCTAAAAAGAGCAGCATCGGCATGCTTTTCACATCGTTTGGTAGAAATCCACGTGCGCGTTCTGCCAAAAGCACCATTCGCATGCATATCGTGTGGTTTTGCAGAAAACTGCGTCCGTGTCTACCAAAAGATGCATGTGCATGCTTAAAGCGCGTTTTGGCACAAATCCATGTGCGGGTGCTAAAAAGACCAGCATCGGTATGCTTTTCACATCGTTTGGTAGAAATCCACGTACGCGTTCTCCCAAAAGCACCATTTGCATGCATATCGTGTGGTTTTGCAGAAAACTGCGTCCGCGTCTACCAAAAGATGCATGTGCATGCTTAAAACGCGTTTTGGCACAAATCCATGTGCGGGTGCTAAAAAGAGCAGCATCGGCATGCTTTTCACGTCGTTTGGTAGAAATCCACGTGCGCGTTCTGCCAAAAGCACCATTTGCATGCATATCGTGTGGTTTGCAGAAAACTGCGTCCGCGTCTACCAAAAGATGCATGTGCATGCTTAAAACGCGTTTTGGCCCAAATCCATGTGCGGGTGCTAAAAAGAGCAGCATCGGCATGCTTTTCACGTCGTTTGGTAGAAATCCACGTGCGCGTTCTGCCAAAAGCACCATTTGCATGCATATCTTGTGGTTTTGCAGAAAACTGCGTCAGCGTCTACCAAAAGATGCATGTGCATGCTTAACACGCGTTTTGGCACAAATCCATGTGGGGGTGCTAAAAAGAGCAGCATCGGCATGCTTTTCACGTCGTTTGGTAGAAATCCACGTGCGCGTTCTGCCAAAAGCACCATTTGCATGCATATCGTGTGGTTTTGCCGAAAACTGCGTCCGCGTCTACCAAAAGATGCATGTGCATGCTTAAAACGCGTTTTGGCACAAATCCATGTGCGGGTGCTAAAAAGAGCAGCATCGGCATGCTTTTCACGTCGTTTGGTAGAAATCAACGCGCGCGTTCTGCCAAAAGCACCATTTGCATGCATATCGTGTGGTTTTGCCGAAAACTGCGTCCGTGTCTACCAAAAGATGCATGTGCATGCTTAACACGCGTTTTGGCACAAATCCATGTGGGGGTGCTAAAAAGAGCAGCATCGGCATGCTTTTCACGTCGTTTGGTAGAAATCCACGTGCGCGTTCTGCCAAAAGCACCATTTGCATGCATATCGTGTGGTTTTGCAGAAAACTGCGTCCGCGTCTACCAAAAGATGCATGTGCATGCTTAACACGCGTTTTGGCACAAATCCATGTGCGGGTGCTAAAAAGAGCAGCATCGGCATGCTTTTCACGTCGTTTGGTAGAAATCCACGTGCGCGTGCTGCCAAAAGCACCATTTGCATGCATATCGTGTGGTTTTGCAGAAAACTGCGTCCGCGTCTACGAAAGGATGCATGTGCATGCTTAAAACGCGTTTTGGCACAAATCCAGGTGCGGGTGCTAAAAAGAGCAGCATCGGCATGCTTTTCACGTCGTTTGGTAGAAATCCACGTGCGCGTTCTGCCAAAAGCACCATTTGCATGCATATCGTGTGGTTTTGCCGAAAACTGCGTCCGCGTCTACCAAAAGATGCATGTGCATGCTTAAAACGCGTTTTGGCACAAATCCATGTGCGGGTGCTAAAAAGAGCAGCATCGGCATGCTTTTCACGTCGTTTGGTAGAAATCAACGCGCGCGTTCTGCCAAAAGCACCATTTGCATGCATATCGTGTGGTTTTGCCGAAAACTGCGTCCGCGTCTACCAAAAGATGCATGTGCATGCTTAAAACGCGTTTTGGCACAAATCCATGTGCGGGTGCTAAAAAGAGCAGCATCGGCATGCTTTTCATGTCGTTTGGTAGAAATACACGTGCGCGTTCTGCCAAAAGCACCATTTGCATGCATATCGTGTGGTTTTGCAGAAAACTGCGTCCGCGTCTGCCAAAAGATGCATGTGCATGCTTAAAACGCGTTTTGGCACAAATCCATGTGCGGGTGCTAAAAAGAGCAGCATCGGCAGGCTTTTCACGTCGTTTGGTAGAAATCCACGTGCGCGTTCTGCCAAAAGCACCATTTGCATGGATATCGTGTGGTTTTGCAGAAAACTGCGTCCCCGTCTACCAAAAGATGCATGTGCATGCTTAAAGCGCGTTTTGGCACAAATCCATGTGCGGGTGCTAAAAAGACCAGCATCGGCATGCTTTTCACATCGTTTGGTAGAAATCCACGTACGCGTTCTGCCAAAAGCCCCATTTGCATGCATATCGTGTGGTTTTGCAGAAAACTGCGTCCGCGTCTACCAAAAGATGCATGTGCATGCTTACAACGCGTTTTGGCACAAATTCATGTGCGGGTGCTAAAAAGAGCAGCATCGGCATGCTTTTCACGTCGTTTGGTAGAAATCTACGTGCGCGTTCTGCCAAAAGCACCATTTGCATGCATATCGTGTGGTTTTGCAGAAAACTGCGTCCGCGTCTACCAAAAGATGCATGTGCATGCTTAAAACGCGTTTTGGCACAAATCCATGTGCGGGTGCTAAAAAGAGCAGCATCGGCATGCTTTTCACGTCGTTTGGTAGAAATCCACGTGCGCGTTCTGCCAAAAGCACCATTTGCATGCATATCGTGTGGTTTTGTAGAAAACTGCGTCCGCGTCTACCAAAAGATGCATGTGCATGCTTAAAACGCGTTTTGGCACAAATCCATGTGCGGGTGCTAAAAAGAGCAGCATCGGCATGCTTTTCATGTCGTTTGGTAGAAATCCACGTGCGCGTTCTGCCAAAAGCACCATTTGCATGCATATCGTGTGGTTTTGCAGAAAACTGCGTCCGCGTCTGCCAAAAGATGCATGTGCATACTTAAAACGCGTTTTGGCGCAAATCCATGTGCGGGTCCTAAAAAGAGCAGCATCGGCATGCTTTTCACGTCGTTTGGTAGAAATCCACCTGCGCGTTCTGCCAAAAGCACCATTTGCATGCATATAGTGTGGTTTTGCAGAAAACGGCGTCCGCGTCTACCAAAAGATGCATGTGCATGCTTAAAACGCGTTTTGGCACATATCCATGTGCGGGTGCTAAAAAGAGCAGCATCGGCATGCTTTTCACGTCGTTTGGTAGAAATCCACGTGCGCGTTCTGCCAAAAGCACCATTTGCATGCATATCGTGTGGTTTTGCAGAAAACTGCGTCCGCGTCTACCAAAAGATGCATGTGAATGCATAAAACGCGTTTTGGCACACATCCATGTGCGGGTGCTGAAAAGAGCAGCATCGGCATGCTTTTCACGTCGTTTGGTAGAAATCCATGTGCGCGTTCTGCCAAAAGCACCATTTGCATGCATATCGTGGTATTTTGCAGAAAACTGCGTCCGCGTCTACCAAAGGATGCATGTGCATGCTTAAAACGCGTTTTGGCACAAATCCATGTGCGGGCGCTAAAAAGAGCAGCATCTGCATGCTTTTCACGTCGTTTGGTAGAAATCCACGTGCGCGTTCTGCCAAAAGCACCATTTGCATGCATATCGTGTGGTTTTGTAGAAAACTGCGTCCGCGTCTACCAAAAGATGCATGTGCATGCTTAAAACGCGTTTTGGCACAAATCCATGTGCGGGTGCTAAAAAGAGCAGCATCGGCATGCTTTTCACGTCGTTTGGTAGAAATCAACGCGCGCGTTCTGCCAAAAGCACCATTTGCATGCATATCGTGTGGTTTTGCCGAAAACTGCGTCCGCGTCTACCAAAAGATGCATGTGCATGCTTAAAACGCGTTTTGGCACAAATCCATGTGCGGGTGCTAAAAAGAGCAGCATCGGCATGCTTTTCATGTCGTTTGGTAGAAATCCACGTGCGCGTTCTGCCAAAAGCACCATTTGCATGCATATCGTGTGGTTTTGCAGAAAACTGCGTCCGCGTCTGCCAAAAGATGCATGTGCATACTTAAAACGCGTTTTGGCACAAATCCATGTGCGGGTCCTAAAAAGAGCAGCATCGGCATGCTTTTCACGTCGTTTGGTAGAAATCCAACTGCGCGTTCTGCCAAAAGCACCATTTGCATGCATATCGTGTGGTTTTGCAGAAAACTGCGTCCGCGTCTACCAAAAGATGCATGTGCATGCATAAAACGCGTTTTGGCACATATCCATGTGCGGGTGCTAAAAAGAGCAGCATCGGCATGCTTTTCACGTCGTTTGGTAGAAATCCACGTGCGCGTTCTGCCAAAAGCACCATTTGCATGCATATCGTGGTATTTTGCAGAAAACTGCGTCCGCGTCTACCAAAGGATGCATGTGCATGCTTAAACGCGTTTTGGCACAAATCCATGTGCGGGTGCTAAAAAGAGCAGCATCGGCATGTTTTTCACGTCGTTTGGTAGAAATCCACGTGCGCGTTCTGCCAAAAGCACCATTTGCATGCATATCGTGTGGTTTTGCAGAAAACTGCGTCCGCGTCTACCAAAAGATGCATGTGCATGCTTAAAACGCGTTTTGGCACAAATCCATGTGCGGGCGCTAAAAAGAGCAGCATCGGCATGCTTTTCACGTCGTTTGGTAGAAATCCACGTGCGCGTTCTGCCAAAAGCACCATTTGCATGCATATCGTGTGGTTTTGCAGAAAACTGCGTCCGCGTCTACCAAAAGATGCATGTGCATGCATAAAACGCGTTTTGGCACATATCCATGTGCGGGTGCTAAAAAGAGCAGCATCGGCATGCTTTTCACGTCGTTTGGTAGAAATCCACGCGCGCGTTCTGCCAAAAGCACCATTTGCATGCATATCGTGGTATTTTGCAGAAAACTGCGTCCGCGTCTACCAAAGGATGCATGTGCATGCTTAAACGCGTTTTGGCACAAATCCATGTGGAGGTGCTAAAAAGAGCAGCATCGGCATGCTTTTCACGTCGTTTGGTAGAAATCCACGTGCGCGTTCTGCCAAAAGCACCATTTGCATGCATATCGTGTGGTTTTGCAGAAAACTGCGTCCGCGTCTACCAAAAGATGCATGTGCATGCTTAAAACGCGTTTTGGCACAAATCCATGTGCGGGCGCTAAAAAGAGCAGCATCGGCATGCTTTTCACGTCGTTTGGTAGAAATCCACGTGCGCGTTCTGCCAAAAGCACCATTTGCATGCATATCGTGTGGTTTTGCAGAAAACTGCGTCCGCGTCTACCAAAAGATGCATGTGCATGCATAAAACGCGTTTTGGCACATATCCATGTGCGGGTGCTAAAAAGAGCAGCATCGGCATGCTTTTCACGTCGTTTGGTAGAAATCCACGTGCGCGTTCTGCCAAAAGCACCATTTGCATGCATATCGTGGTATTTTGCAGAAAACTGCGTCCGCGTCTACCAAAGGATGCATGTGCATGCTTAAACGCGTTTTGGCACAAATCCATGTGCGGGTGCTAAAAAGAGCAGCATCGGCATGCTTTTCACGTCGTTTGGTAGAAATCCACGTGCGCGTTCTGCCAAAAGCACCATTTGCATGCATATCGTGTGGTTTTGCAGAAAACTGCGTCCGCGTCTACCAAAAGATGCATGTGCATGCTTAAAACGCGTTTTGGCACAAATCCATGTGCGGGCGCTAAAAAGAGCAGCATCGGCATGCTTTTCACGTCGTTTGGTAGAAATCCACGTGCGCGTTCTGCCAAAAGCACCATTTGCATGCATATCGTGTGGTTTTGCAGAAAACTGCGTCCGCGTCTACTAAAAGATGCATGTGCATGCTTAAAACGCGTTTTGGCACAAATCCATGTGCGGGTGCTAAAAAGAGCAGCATCGGCATGCTTTTCACGTCGTTTGGTAGAAATCCACGTGCGCGTTCTGCCAAAAGCACCATTCCCATGCATATCGTGTGGTTTTGCAGAAAACTGCGTCCGCGTCTACCAAAAGATGCATGTGCATGCTTAAAACGCGTTTTGGCACAAATCCATGTGCGGGTGCTAAAAAGAGCAGCATCGGCATGCTTTTCACGTCGTTTGGTAGAAATCCACGTGCGCGTTCTGCCAAAAGCACCATTTGATGCATATCGTGTGGATTTGCAGAAAACTGCGTCCGCGTCTACCAAAAGATGCATGTGCATGCTTAAAACGCGTTTTGGCACAAATCCATGTGCGGGTGCTAAAAAGAGCAGCATCGGCATGCTTTTCACGTCGTTTGGTAGAAATCCATGTGCGCGTTCTGCCAAAAGCACCATTTGCATGCCTATCGTGTGGTTTTGCAGAAAACTGCGTCCGCGTCTACCAAAAGATGCATGTGCATGCTTAAAACGCGTTTTGGCACAAATCCATGTGCGGGTGCTAAAAAGAGCAGCATCGGCATGCTTTTCACGTCGTTTGGTAGAAATGCACGTGCGCGTTCTGCCAAGAGCACCATTTGCAAGCATAGCGTGTGGTTTTGCAGAAAACTGCGTCCGCGTCTACCAAAAGATGCATGTGCATGCTTAAAACGCATTTTGGCACAAATCCATGTGCGGGTGCTAAAAAGAGCAGCATCGGCATGCTTTTCACGTCGTTTGGTAGAAATCCACGTGCGCGTTCTGCCAAAAGCACCATTCGCATGCATATCGTGTGGTTTTGCAGAAAACTGCGTCCGCGTCTACCAAAAGATGCATGTGCATGCTTAAAACGCGTTTTGGCACAAATCCATGTGCGGGCGCTAAAAAGAGCAGCATCGGCATGCTTTTCACGTCGTTTCGTAGAAATCCCCCTGCGCGTTCTGCCAAAAGCACCATTTGCATGCATATCGTGTGGTTTTGCAGAAAACTGCGTCCGCGTCTACTAAAAGATGCATGTGCATGCTTAAAACGCGTTTTGGCACAAATCCATCTGCGGGTGCTAAAAAGAGCAGCATCGGCATGCTTTTCACGTCGTTTGGTAGAAATCCACGTGCGCGTTCTGCCAAAAGCACCATTCCCATGCATATCGTGTGGTTTTGCAGAAAACTGCGTCCGCGTCTACAAAAAGATGCATGTGCATGCTTAAAACGCGTTTTGGCACAAATGCATGTGCGGGTGCTAAAAAGAGCAGCATCGGCATGCTTTTCACGTCGTTTGGTAGAAATCCACGTGCGCGTTCTGTCAAAAGCACCATTCGCATGCATATCGCGTGGTTTTGCAGAAAACTGCGTCCGCGTCTACCAAAAGATGCATGTGCATGCTTAAAACGCGTTTTGGCACAAATCTATGTACGGGTGCTAAAAAGAGCAACATCGGCATGCTTTTCACGTCGTTTGGTAGAAATCCACGTGCGCGTTCTGCCAAAAGCACCATTCGCATGCATATCGTGTGGTTTTGCAGAAAACTGCGTCCGCGTCTACCAAAAGATGCATGTGCATGCTTAAAACGCGTTTTGGCACAAATCCATGTGCGGGTGCTAAAAAGAGCAGCATCGGCATGCTTTTCACGTCGTTTGGTAGAAATCCACGTGCGCGTTCTGCCAAAAGCACCATTTGCATGCATATCGTGTGGTTTTGCAGAAAACTGCGTCCGCGTCTACCAAAAGATGCATGTGCATGCTTAAAACGCGTTTTGGCACAAATCCATGTGCGGGTGCTAAAAAGAGCAGCATCGGCATGCTTTTCACGTCGTTTCGTAGAAATCCACGTGCGCGTTCTGCCAAAAGCACCATTTGCATGCATATCGTGTGGTTTTGCAGAAAACTGCGTCCGCGTGTACCAAAAGATGCATGTGCATGCTTAAAACGCGTTTTGGCACAAATCCATGTGCGGGTGCTAAAAAGAGCAGCATCGGCATGCTTTTCACGTCGTTTGGTAGAAATCCACGTGCGCGTTCTGCCAAAAGCACCATTTGCATGCATATCGTGTGGTTTTGCAGAAAACTGCGTCCGCGTCTACCAAAAGATGCATGTGCATGCATAAAACGCGTTTTGGCACATATCCATGTGCGGGTGCTAAAAAGAGCAGCATCGGCATGCTTTTCACGTCGTTTGGTAGAAATCCACGTGCGCGTTCTGCCAAAAGCACCATTTGCATGCATATCGTGTGGTTTTGCCGAAAACTGCGTCCGCGTCTACCAAAGGATGCATGTGCATGCTTAAACGCGTTTTGGCACAAATCCATGTGCGGGTGCTAAAAAGAGCAGCATCGGCATGCTTTTCACGTCGTTTGGTAGAAATCCACGTGCGCGTGCTGCCAAAAGCACCATTTGCATGCATATCGTGTGGTTTTGCAGAAAACTGCGTCCGCGTCTACGAAAGGATGCATGTGCATGCTTAAAACGCGTTTTGGCACAAATCCAGGTGCGGGTGCTAAAAAGAGCAGCATCGGCATGCTTTTCACGTCGTTTGGTAGAAATCCACGTGCGCGTTCTGCCAAAAGCACCATTTGCATGCATATCGTGTGGTTTTGCCGAAAACTGCGTCCGCGTCTACCAAAAGATGCATGTGCATGCTTAAAACGCGTTTTGGCACAAATCCATGTGCGGGTGCTAAAAAGAGCAGCATCGGCATGCTTTTCACGTCGTTTGGTAGAAATCGACGCGCGCGTTCTGCCAAAAGCACCATTTGCATGCATATCGTGTGGTTTTGCCGAAAACTGCGTCCGCGTCTACCAAAAGATGCATGTGCATGCTTAAAACGCGTTTTGGCACAAATCCATGTGCGGGTGCTAAAAAGAGCAGCATCGGCATGCTTTTCATGTCGTTTGGTAGAAATACACGTGCGCGTTCTGCCAAAAGCACCATTTGCATGCATATCGTGTGGTTTTGCAGAAAACTGCGTCCGCGTCTGCCAAAAGATGCATGTGCATGCTTAAAACGCGTTTTGGCACAAATCCATGTGCGGGTGCTAAAAAGAGCAGCATCGGCAGGCTTTTCACGTCGTTTGGTAGAAATCCACGTGCGCGTTCTGCCAAAAGCACCATTTGCATGGATATCGTGTGGTTTTGTAGAAAACTGCGTCCCCGTCTACCAAAAGATGCATGTGCATGCTTAAAGCGCGTTTTGGCACAAATCCATGTGCGGGTGCTAAAAAGACCAGCATCGGCATGCTTTTCACATCGTTTGGTCGAAATCCACGTACGCGTTCTGCCAAAAGCCCCATTTGCATGCATATCGTGTGGTTTTGCAGAAAACTGCGTCCGCGTCTACCAAAAGATGCATGTGCATGCTTACAACGCGTTTTGGCACAAATTCATGTGCGGGTGCTAAAAAGAGCAGCATCGGCATGCTTTTCACGTCGTTTGGTAGAAATCCACGTGCGCGTTCTGCCAAAAGCACCATTTGCATGCATATCGTGTGGTTTTGCAGAAAACTGCGTCCGCGTCTACCAAAAGATGCATGTGCATGCTTAAAACGCGTTTTGGCACAAATCCATGTGCGGGTGCTAAAAAGAGCAGCATCGGCATGCTTTTCATGTCGTTTGGTAGAAATCCACGTGCGCGTTCTGCCAAAAGCACCATTTGCATGCATATCGTGTGGTTTTGCAGAAAACTGCGTCCGCGTCTGCCAAAAGATGCATGTGCATACTTAAAACGCGTTTTGGCGCAAATCCATGTGCGGGTCCTAAAAAGAGCAGCATCGGCATGCTTTTCACGTCGTTTGGTAGAAATCCACCTGCGCGTTCTGCCAAAAGCACCATTTGCATGCATATAGTGTGGTTTTGCAGAAAACGGCGTCCGCGTCTATCAAAAGATGCATGTGCATGCTTAAAACGCGTTTTGGCACATATCCATGTGCGGGTGCTAAAAAGAGCAGCATCGGCATGCTTTTCACGTCGTTTGGTAGAAATCCACGTGAGCGTTCTGCCAAAAGCACCATTTGCATGCATATCGTGTGGTTTTGCAGAAAACTGCGTCCGCGTCTACCAAAAGATGCATGTGAATGCATAAAACGCGTTTTGGCACACATCCATGTGCGGGTGCTAAAAAGAGCAGCATCGGCATGCTTTTCACGTCGTTTGGTAGAAATCCACGTGCGCGTTCTGCCAAAAGCACCATTTGCATGCATATCGTGGTATTTTGCAGAAAACTGCGTCCGCGTCTACCAAAGGATGCATGTGCATGCTTAAAACGCGTTTTGGCACAAATCCATGTGCGGGCGCTAAAAAGAGCAGCATCTGCATGCTTTTCACGTCGTTTGGTAGAAATCCACGTGCGCGTTCTGCCAAAAGCACCATTTGCATGCATATCGTGTGGTTTTGTAGAAAACTGCGTCCGCGTCTACCAAAAGATGCATGTGCATGCTTAAAACGCGTTTTGGCACAAATCCATGTGCGGGTGCTAAAAAGAGCAGCATCGGCATGCTTTTCACGTCGTTTGGTAGAAATCAACGCGCGCGTTCTGCCAAAAGCACCATTTGCATGCATATCGTGTGGTTTTGCCGAAAACTGCGTACGCGTCTACCAAAAGATGCATGTGCATGCTTAAAACGCGTTTTGGCACAAATCCATGTGCGGGTGCTAAAAAGAGCAGCATCGGCATGCTTTTCATGTCGTTTGGTAGAAATCCACGTGCGCGTTCTGCCAAAAGCACCATTTGCATGCATATCGTGTGGTTTTGCAGAAAACTGCGTCCGCGTCTGCCAAAAGATGCATGTGCATACTTAAAACGCGTTTTGGCACAAATCCATGTGCGGGTCCTAAAAAGAGCAGCATCGGCATGCTTTTCACGTCGTTTGGTAGAAATCCAACTGCGCGTTCTGCCAAAAGCACCATTTGCATGCATATCGTGTGGTTTTGCAGAAAACTGCGTCCGCGTCTACCAAAAGATGCATGTGCATGCATAAAACGCGTTTTGGCACATATCCATGTGCGGGTGCTAAAAAGAGCAGCATCGGCATGCTTTTCACGTCGTTTGGTAGAAATCCACGTGCGCGTTCTGCCAAAAGCACCATTCGCATGCATATCGTGGTATTTTGCAGAAAACTGCGTCCGCGTCTACCAAAGGATGCATGTGCATGCTTAAACGCGTTTTGGCACAAATACATGTGCGGGTGCTAAAAAGAGCAGCATCGGCATGCTTTTCACGTCGTTTGGTAGAAATCCACGTGCGCGTTCTGCCAAAAGCACCATTTGCATGCATATCGTGTGGTTTTGCAGAAAACTGCGTCCGCGTCTACCAAAAGATGCATGTGCATGCTTAAAACGCGTTTTGGCACAAATCCATGTGCGGGCGCTAAAAAGAGCAGCATCGGCATGCTTTTCACGTCGTTTGGTAGAAATCCACGTGCGCGTTCTGCCAAAAGCACCATTTGCATGCATATCGTGTGGTTTTGCAGAAAACTGCGTCCGCGTCTACTAAAAGATGCATGTGCATGCTTAAAACGCGTTTTGGCACAAATCCATGTGCGGGTGCTAAAAAGAGCAGCATCGGCATGCTTTTCACGTCGTTTGGTAGAAATCCACGTGCGCGTTCTGCCAAAAGCACCATTCCCATGCATATCGTGTGGTTTTGCAGAAAACTGCGTCCGCGTCTACCAAAAGATGCATGTGCATGCTTAAAACGCGTTTTGGCACAAATCCATGTGCGGGTGCTAAAAAGAGCAGCATCGGCATGCTTTTCACGTCGTTTGGTAGAAATCCACGTGCGCGTTCTGCCAAAAGCACCATTTGATGCATATCGTGTGGTTTTGCAGAAAACTGCGTCCGCGTCTACCAAAAGATGCATGTGCATGCTTAAAACGCGTTTTGGCACAAATCCATGTGCGGGTGCTAAAAAGAGCAGCATCGGCATGCTTTTCACGTCGTTTGGTAGAAATCCATGTGCGCGTTCTGCCAAAAGCACCATTTGCATGCATATCGTGTGGTTTTGCAGAAAACTGCGTCCGCGTCTACCAAAAGATGCATGTGCATGCTTAAAACGCGTTTTGGCACAAATCCATGTGCGGGTGCTAAAAAGAGCAGCATCGGCATGCTTTTCACGTCGTTTGGTAGAAATGCACGTGCGCGTTCTGCCAAGAGCACCATTTGCAAGCATAGCGTGTGGTTTTGCAGAAAACTGCGTCCGCGTCTACCAAAAGATGCATGTGCATGCTTAAAACGCATTTTGGCACAAATCCATGTGCGGGTGCTAAAAAGAGCAGCATCGGCATGCTTTTCACGTCGTTTGGTAGAAATCCACGTGCGCGTTCTGCCAAAAGCACCATTCGCATGCATATCGTGTGGTTTTGCAGAAAACTGCGTCCGCGTCTACCAAAAGATGCATGTGCATGCTTAAAACGCGTTTTGGCACAAATCCATGTGCGGGCGCTAAAAAGAGCAGCATCGGCATGCTTTTCACGTCGTTTCGTAGAAATCCCCCTGCGCGTTCTGCCAAAAGCACCATTTGCATGCATATCGTGTGGTTTTGCAGAAAACTGCGTCCGCGTCTACTAAAAGATGCATGTGCATGCTTAAAACGCGTTTTGGCACAAATCCATCTGCGGGTGCTAAAAAGAGCAGCATCGGCATGCTTTTCACGTCGTTTGGTAGAAATCCACGTGCGCGTTCTGCCAAAAGCACCATTCCCATGCATATCGTGTGGTTTTGCAGAAAACTGCGTCCGCGTCTACCAAAGATGCATGTGCATGCTTAAAACGCGTTTTGGCACAAATCCATGTGCGGGTGCTAAAAAGAGCAGCATCGGCATGCTTTTCACGTCGTTTGGTAGAAATCCACGTGCGCGGTTCTGCCAAAAGCACCATTCGCATGCATATCGCGTGGTTTTGCAGAAAACTGCGTCCGCGTCTACCAAAAGATGCATGTGCATGCTTAAAACGCGTTTTGGCACAAATCTATGTACGGGTGCTAAAAAGAGCAACATCGGCATGCTTTTCACGTCGTTTGGTAGAAATCCACGTGCGCGTTCTGCCAAAAGCACCATTCGCATGCATATCGCGTGGTTTTGCAGAAAACTGCGTCCGCGTCTACCAAAAGATGCATGTGCATGCTTAAAACGCGTTTTGGCACAAATCCATGTGCGGGTGCTAAAAAGAGCAGCATCGGCATGCTTTTCACGTCGTTTGGTAGAAATCCACGTGCGCGTTCTGCCAAAAGCACCATTTGCATGCATATCGTGTGGTTTTGCAGAAAACTGCGTCCGCGTCTACCAAAAGATGCATGTGCATGCTTAAAACGCGTTTTGGCACAAATCCATGTGCGGGTGCTAAAAAGAGCAGCATCGGCATGCTTTTCACGTCGTTTCGTAGAAATCCACGTGCGCGTTCTGCCAAAAACACCATTTGCATGCATATCGTGTGGTTTTGCAGAAAACTGCGTCCGCGTGTACCAAAAGATGCATGTGCATGCTTAAAACGCGTTTTGGCACAAATCCATGTGCGGGTGCTAAAAAGAGCAGCATCGGCATGCTTTTCACGTCGTTTGGTAGAAATCCACGTGCGCGTTCTGCCAAAAGCACCATTCGCATGCATATCGTGTGGTTTTGCAGAAAACTGCGTCCGCGTCTACCAAAAGATGCATGTGCATGCATAAAACGCGTTTTGGCACATATCCATGTGCGGGTGCTAAAAAGAGCAGCATCGGCATGCTTTTCACGTCGTTTGGTAGAAATCCACGTGCGCGTTCTGCCAAAAGCACCATTTGCATGCATATCGTGTGGTTTTGCAGAAAACTGCGTCCGCCTCTACCAAAGGATGCATGTGCATGCTTAAACGCGTTTTGGCACAAATCCATGTGCGGGTGCTAAAAAGAGCAGCATCGGCATGCTTTTCACGTCGTTTGGTAGAAATCCACGTGCGCGTTCTGCCAAAAGCACCATTTGCATGCATATCGTGTGGTTTTGCAGAAAACTGCGTCCGCGTCTACCAAAAGATGCATGTGCATGCTTAAAACGCATTTTGGCACAAATCCATGTGCGGGCGCTAAAAAGAGCAGCATCGGCATGCTTTTCACGTCGTTTGGTAGAAATCCACGTGCGCGTTCTGCCAAAAGCACCATTTGCATGCATATCGCGTGGTTTTGCAGAAAACTGCGTCCGCGTCTACCAAAAGATGCATGTGCTTGCTTAAAACGCGTTTTGGCACAAATCTATGTGCGGGTGCTAAAAAGAGCAGCATCGGCATGCTTTTCACGTCGTTTGGTAGAAATCCACGTGCGCGTTCTGCCAAAAGCACCATTTGCATGCATATCGTGTGGTTTTGCGGAAAACTGCGTCCGCGTCTACCAAAAGATGCATGTGCATGCTTAAAACGCGTTTTGGCACAAATCCATGTGCGGGTGCTAAAAAGAGCAGCATCGGCATGCTTTTCACGTCGTTTCGTAGAAATCCACGTGCGCGTTCTGCCAAAAGCACCATTTGCATGCATATCGTGTGGTTTTGCAGAAAACTGCGTCCGCGTGTACCAAAAGATGCATGTGCATGCTTAAAACGCGTTTTGGCACAAATCCATGTGCGGGTGCTAAAAAGAGCAGCATCGGCATGCTTTTCACGTCGTTTGGTAGAAATCCACGTGCGCGTTCTGCCAAAAGCACCATTCGCATGCATATCGTGTGGTTTTGCAGAAAACTGCGTCCGCGTCTACCAAAAGATGCATGTGCATGCATAAAACGCGTTTTGGCACATATCCATGTGCGGGTGCTAAAAAGAGCAGCATCGGCATGCTTTTCACGTCGTTTGGTAGAAATCCACGTGCGCGTTCTGCCAAAAGCACCATTTGCATGCATATCGTGTGGTTTTGCAGAAAACTGCGTCCGCCTCTACCAAAGGATGCATGTGCATGCTTAAACGCGTTTTGGCACAAATCCATGTGCGGGTGCTAAAAAGAGCAGCATCGGCATGCTTTTCACGTCGTTTGGTAGAAATCCACGTGCGCGTTCTGCCAAAAGCACCATTTGCATGCATATCGTGTGGTTTTGCAGAAAACTGCGTCCGCGTCTACCAAAAGATGCATGTGCATGCTTAAAACGCATTTTGGCACAAATCCATGTGCGGGCGCTAAAAAGAGCAGCATCGGCATGCTTTTCACGTCGTTTGGTAGAAATCCACGTGCGCGTTCTGCCAAAAGCACCATTTGCATGCATATCGCGTGGTTTTGCAGAAAACTGCGTCCGCGTCTACCAAAAGATGCATGTGCTTGCTTAAAACGCGTTTTGGCACAAATCTATGTGCGGGTGCTAAAAAGAGCAGCATCGGCATGCTTTTCACGTCGTTTGGTAGAAATCCACGTGCGCGTTCTGCCAAGAGCACCATTTGCAAGCATAGCGTGTGGTTTTGCAGAAAACTGCGTCCGCGTCTACCAAAAGATGCATGTGCATGCTTAAAACGCGTTTTGGCACAAATCCATGTGCGGGTGCTAAAAAGAGCAGCATCGGCATGCTTTTCACGTCGTTTGGTAGAAATCCACGTGCGCGTTCTGCCAAAAGCACCATTTGCATGCATATCGTGTGGTTTTGCAGAAAACTGCGTCCGCGTCTACCAAAAGATGCATGTGCATGCTTAAAACGCGTTTTGGCACAAATCCATGTGCGGGTGCTAAAAAGAGCAGCATCGGCATGCTTTTCACGTCGTTTCGTAGAAATCCACGTGCGCGTTCTGCCAAAAGCACCATTTGCATGCATATCGTGTGGTTTTGCAGAAAACTGCGTCCGCGTGGACCAAAAGATGCATGTGCATGCTTAAAACGCGTTTTGGCACAAATCCATGTGCGGGTGCTAAAAAGAGCAGCATCGGCATGCTTTTCACGTCGTTTGGTAGAAATCCACGTGCGCGTTCTGCCAAAAGCACCATTTGCATGCATATCGTGTGGTTTTGCAGAAAACTGCGTCCGCGTCTACCAAAAGATGCATGTGCATGCATAAAACGCGTTTTGGCACATATCCATGTGCGGGTGCTAAAAAGAGCAGCATCGGCATGCTTTTCACGTCGTTTGGTAGAAATCCACGTGTGCGTTCTGCCAAAAGCACCATTTGCATGCATATCGTGTGGTTTTGCAGAAAACTGCGTCCGCGTCTACCAAAGGATGCATGTGCATGCTTAAACGCGTTTTGGCACAAATCCATGTGCGGGTGCTAAAAAGAGCAGCATCGGCATGCTTTTCACGTCGTTTGGTAGAAATCCACGTGCGCGTTCTGCCAAAAGCACCATTTGCATGCATATCGTGTGGTTTTGCAGAAAACTGCGTCCGCGTCTACCAAAAGATGCATGTGCATGCTTAAAACGCATTTTGGCACAAATCCATGTGCGGGCGCTAAAAAGAGCAGCATCGGCATGCTTTTCACGTCGTTTGGTAGAAATCCACGTGCGCGTTCTGCCAAAAGCACCATTTGCATGCATATCGTGTGGTTTTGCAGAAAACTGCGTCCGCGTCTACGAAAAGATGCATGTGCATGCATAAAACCCGTTTTGGCACATATCCATGTGCGGGTGCTAAAAAGAGCAGCATCGGCATGCTTTTCACGTCGTTTGGTAGAAATCCACGTGCGCGTTCTGCCAAAAGCACCATTCGCATGCATATCGTGTGGTTTTGCAGAAAACTGCGTCCGCGTCTACCAAAAGATGCATGTGCATGCTTAAAACGCGTTTTGGCACAAATCCATGTGCGGGTGCTAAAAAGAGCAGCATCGGCATGCTTTTCACGTCGCTTGGTAGAAATCCACGTGCGCGTTCTGCCAAAAGCACCATTTGCATGCATATCGTGTGGTTTTGCAGAAAACTGCGTCCGCGTCTACCAAAAGATGCATGTGCATGCTTAAAACGCGTTTTGGCACAAATCCATGTGCGGGTGCTAAAAAGAGCAGCATCGGCATGCTTTTCACGTCGTTTCGTAGAAATCCACGTGCGCGTTCTGCCAAAAGCACCATTTGCATGCATATCGTGTGGTTTTGCAGAAAACTGCGTCCGCGTGGACCAAAAGATGCATGTGCATGCTTAAAACGCGTTTTGGCACAAATCCATGTGCGGGTGCTAAAAAGAGCAGCATCGGCATGCTTTTCACGTCGTTTGGTAGAAATCCACGTGCGCGTTCTGCCAAAAGCACCATTTGCATGCATATCGTGTGGTTTTGCAGAAAACTGCGTCCGCGTCTACCAAAAGATGCATGTGCATGCATAAAACGCGTTTTGGCACATATCTATGTGCGGGTGCTAAAAAGAGCAGCATCGGCATGCTTTTCACGTCGTTTGGTAGAAATCCACGTGCGCGTTCTGCCAAAAGCACCATTTGCATGCATATCGTGTGGTTTTGCAGAAAACTGCGTCCGCGTCTACCAAAGGATGCATGTGCATGCTTAAACGCGTTTTGGCACAAATCCATGTGCGGGTGCTAAAAAGAGCAGCATCGGCATGCTTTTCACGTCGTTTGGTAGAAATCCACGTGCGCGTTCTGCCAAAAGCACCATTTGCATGCATATCGTGTGGTTTTGCAGAAAACTGCGTCCGCGTCTACCAAAAGATGCATGTGCATGCTTAAAACGCATTTTGGCACAAATCCATGTGCGGGCGCTAAAAAGAGCAGCATCGGCATGCTTTTCACGTCGTTTGGTAGAAATCCACGTGCGCGTTCTGCCAAAAGCACCATTTGCATGCATATCGTGTGGTTTTGCAGAAAACTGCGTCCGCGTCTACGAAAAGATGCATGTGCATGCATAAAACCCGTTTTGGCACATATCCATGTGCGGGTGCTAAAAAGAGCAGCATCGGCATGCTTTTCACGTCGTTTGGTAGAAATCCACGTGCGCGTTCTGCCAAAAGCACCATTTGCATGCATATCGTGTGGTTTTGCAGAAAACTGCGTCCGCGTCTACCAAAGGATGCATGTGCATGCTTAAACGCGTTTTGGCACAAATCCATGTGCGGGTGCTAAAAAGAGCAGCATCGGCATGCTTTTCACGTCGTTTGGTAGAAATCCACGTGCGCGTTCTGCCAAAAGCACCATTTGCATGCATATCGTGTGGTTTTGCAGAAAACTGCGTCCGCGTCTACCAAAAGATGCATGTGCATGCTTAAAACGCATTTTGGCACAAATCCATGTGCGGGCGCTAAAAAGAGCAGCATCGGCATGCTTTTCACGTCGTTTGGTAGAAATCCACGTGCGCGTTCTGCCAAAAGCACCATTTGCATGCATATCGTGTGCTTTTGCAGAAAACTGCGTCCGCGTCTACCAAAAGATGCATGTGCATGCTTAAAACGCGTTTTGGCACATATCCATGTGCGGGTGCTAAAAAGAGCAGCATCGGCATGCTTTTCACGTCGTTTGGTAGAAATCCACGTGCGCGTTCTGCCAAAAGCACCATTTGCATGCATATCGTGTGGTTTTGCAGAAAACTGCGTCCGCGTCTACCAAAGGATGCATGTGCATGCTTAAACGCGTTTTGGCACAAATCCATGTGCGGGTGCTAAAAAGAGCAGCATCGGCATGCTTTTCACGTCGTTTGGTAGAAATCCACGTGCGCGTTCTGCCAAAAGCACCATTTGCATGCATATCGTGTGGTTTTGCAGAAAACTGCGTCCGCGTCTACCAAAAGATGCATGTGCATGCTTAAAACGCATTTTGGCACAAATCCATGTGCGGGCGCTAAAAAGAGCAGCATCGGCATGCTTTTCACGTCGTTTGGTAGAAATCCACGTGCGCGTTCTGCCAAAAGCACCATTTGCATGCATATCGTGTGCTTTTGCAGAAAACTGCGTCCGCGTCTACCAAAAGATGCATGTGCATGCTTAAAACGCGTTTTGGCACAAATCCATGTGCGGGTGCTAAAAAGAGCAGCATCGGCATGCTTTTCACGTCGTTTGGTAGAAATCCACGTGCGCGTTCTGCCAAAAGCACCATTTGCATGCATATCGTGTGGTTTTGCAGAAAACTGCATCCGCGTCTACCAAAAGATGCATGTGCATGCATAAAACGCGTTTTGGCACATATCCATGTGCGGGTGCTAAAAAGAGCAGCATCGGCATGCTTTTCACGTCGTTTGGTAGAAATCCACGTGCGCGTTCTGCCAAAAGCACCATTTGCATGCATATCGTGTGGTTTTGCAGAAAACTGCGTCCGCGTCTACCAAAGGATGCATGTGCATGCTTAAACGCGTTTTGGCACAAATCCATGTGCGGGTGCTAAAAAGAGCAGCATCGGCATGCTTTTCACGTCGTTTGGTAGAAATCCACGAGCGCGTTCTGCCAAAAGCACCATTTGCATGCATATCGTGTGGTTTTGCAGAAAACTGCGTCCGCGTCTACCAAAAGATGCATGTGCATGCTTAAAACGCATTTTGGCACAAATCCATGTGCGGGCGCTAAAAAGAGCAGCATCGGCATGCTTTTCACGTCGTTTGGTAGAAATACACGTGCGCGTTCTGCCAAAAGCACCATTTGCATGCATATCGTGTGGTTTTGCAGAAAACTGCGTCCGCGTCTACCAAAAGATGCATGTGCATGCATAAAACCCGTTTTGGCACATATCCATGTGCGGGTGCTAAAAAGAGCAGCATCGGCATGCTTTTCACGTCGTTTGGTAGAAATCCACGTGCGCGTTCTGCCAAAAGCACCATTTGCATGCATATCGTGTGGTTTTGCAGAAAACTGCGTCCGCGTCTACCAAAGGATGCATGTGCATGCTTAAACGCGTTTTGGCACAAATCCATGTGCGGGTGCTAAAAAGAGCAGCATCGGCATGCTTTTCACGTCGTTTGGTAGAAATCCACGTGCGCGTTCTGCCAAAAGCACCATTCGCATGCATATCGTGTGGTTTTGCAGAAAACTGCGTCCGCGTCTACCAAAAGATGCATGTGCATGCTTAAAACGCGTTTTGGCACAAATCTATGTGCGGGTGCTAAAAAGAGCAGCATCGGCATGCTTTTCACGTCGTTTGGTAGAAATCCACGTGCGCGTTCTGCCAAAAGCACCATTTGCATGCATATCGTGTGGTTTTGCAGAAAACTGCGTCCGCGTCTACCAAAAGATGCATGTGCATGCTTAAAACGCATTTTGGCACAAATCCATGTGCGGGCGCTAAAAAGAGCAGCATCGGCATGCTTTTCACGTCGTTTGGTAGAAATACACGTGCGCGTTCTGCCAAAAGCACCATTTGCATGCATATCGTGTGGTTTTGCAGAAAACTGCGTCCGCGTCTACCAAAAGATGCATGTGCATGCATAAAACCCGTTTTGGCACATATCCATGTGCGGGTGCTAAAAAGAGCAGCATCGGCATGCTTTTCACGTCGTTTGGTAGAAATCCACGTGCGCGTTCTGCCAAAAGCACCATTTGCATGCATATCGTGTGGTTTTGCAGAAAACTGCGTCCGCGTCTACCAAAAGATGCATGTGCATGCTTAAAACGCGTTTTGGCACAAATCCATGTGCGGGTGCTAAAAAGAGCAGCATCGGCATGCTTTTCACGTCGTTTGGTAGAAATCCACGTGCGCGTTCTGCCAAAAGCACCATTCGCATGCATATCGTGTGGTTTTGCAGAAAACTGCGTCCGCGTCTACCAAAAGATGCATGTGCATGCTTAAAACGCGTTTTGGCACAAATCTATCTGCGGGTGCTAAAAAGAGCAGCATCGGCATGCTTTTCACGTCTTTTGGTAGAAATCCACGTGCGCGTTCTGCCAAAAGCACCATTCGCATGCATATCGTGTGGTTTTGCAGAAAACAGCGTCCGCGTGTACCAAAAGATGCATGTGCATGCTTAAAACGCGTTTTGGCACAAATCCATGTGCGGGTGCTAAAAAGAGCAGCATCGGCATGCTTTTCACGTCGTTTGGTAGAAATCCACGTGCGCGTTCTGCCAAAAGCACCATTTGCATGCATATCGTGTGGTTTTGCAGAAAACTGCGTCCGCGTCTACCAAAAGATGCATGTGCATGCTTAAAACGCGTTTTGGCACAAATCCATGGGCGGGTGCTAAAAAGAGCAGCATCGGCATGCTTTTCACGTCGTTTGGTAGAAATCCACGTGCGCGTTCTGCCAAAAGCACCATTCGCATGCATATCGTGTGGTTTTGCAGAAAACTGCGTCCGCGTCTGCCAAAAGATGCATGTGCATGCTTAAAACGCGTTTTGGCACAAATCTATGTACGGGTGCTAAAAAGAGCAGCATCGGCATGCTTTTCACGTCGTTTGGTAGAAATCCACGTGCGCGTTCTGCCAAAAGCACCATTCGCATGCATATCGTGTGGTTTTGCAGAAGACTGCGTCCGCGTCTACCAAAAGATGCATGTGCATGCTTAAAACGCGTTTTGGCACAAATCCATGTGCGGGTGCTAAAAAGAGCAGCATCGGCATGCTTTTCACGTCGTTTGGTAGAAATCCACGTGCGCGTTCTGCCAAAAGCACCATTTGCATGCATATCGTGTGGTTTTGCAGAAAACTGCGTCCGCGTCTACCAAAAGATGCATGTGCATGCTAAAAACGCGTTTTGGCACAAATCCATGTGCGGGTGCTAAAAAGAGCAGCATCGGCATGCTTTTCACGTCGTTTCGTAGAAATCCACGTGCGCGTTCTGCCAAAAGCACCATTTGCATGCACATCGTGTGGTTTTGCAGAAAACTGCGTCCGCGTCTACCAAAAGATGCATGTGCATGCTTAAAACGCATTTTGGCACAAATCCATGTGCGGGCGCTAAAAAGAGCAGCATTGGCATGCTTTTCACGTCGTTTGGTAGAAATCCACGTGCGCGTTCTGCCAAAAGCACCATTTGCATGCATATCGTGTGGTTTTGCAGAAAACTGCGTCCGCGTCTACCAAAAGATGCATGTGCATGCTTAAAACGCGTTTTGGCACAAATCCATGCGCGGGTCCTAATAAGAGCAGCATCGGCATGCTTTCCACGTCGTTTCGTAGAAATCCACCTGCGCGTTCTGACAAAAGCACCATTTGCATGCATATAGTGTGGTTTTGCAGAAAACTGCGTCCGCGTCTACCAAAAGATGCATGTGCATGCTTAAAACGCGTTTTGGCACAAATCCATGTGCGGGTGCTAAAAAGAGCAGCATCGGCATGCTTTTCACGTCGTTTGGTTGAAATCCACGTGCGCGTTCTGCCAAAAGCACCATTCGCATGCATATCGTGTGGTTTTGCAGAAAACTGCGTCCGCGTCTATCAAAAGATGCATGTGCATGCTTAAAACGCGTTTTGGCACAAATCTATGTACGGGTGCTAAAAAGAGCAGCATCGGCATGCTTTTCACGTCGTTTGGTAGAAATCCACGTGCGCGTTCTGCCAAAAGCACCATTCGCATGCATATCGTGTGGTTTTGCAGAAGACTGCGTCCGCGTCTACCAAAAGATGCATGTGCATGCTTAAAACGCGTTTTGGCACAAATCTATGTGCGGGTGCTAAAAAGAGCAGCATCGGCATGCTTTTCACGTCGTTTGGTAGAAATCCACGTGCGCGTTCTGCCAAAAGCACCATTTGCATGCATATCGTGTGGTTTTGCAGAAAACTGCGTCCGCGTCTACCAAAAGATGCATGTGCATGCTAAAAACGCGTTTTGGCACAAATCCATGTGCGTGTGCTAAAAAGAGCAGCATCGGCATGCTTTTCACGTCGTTTGGTAGAAATCCACGTGCGCGTTCTGCCAAAAGCACCATTTGCATGCATATCGTGTGGTTTTGCAGAAAACTGCGTCCGCGTCTACCAAAAGATGCATGTGCATGCTTAAAACGCGTTTTGGCACAAATCCATGGGCGGGTGCTAAAAAGAGCAGCATCGGCATGCTTTTCACGTCGTTTGGTAGAAATCCACGTGCGCGTTCTGCCAAAAGCACCATTCGCATGCATATCGTGTGGTTTTGCAGAAAACTGCGTCCGCGTCTGCCAAAAGATGCATGTGCATGCTTAAAACGCGTTTTGGCACAAATCCATGTGCGGGTGCTAAAAAGAGCAGCATCGGCATGCTTTTCACGTCGTTTGGTTGAAATCCACGTGCGCGTTCTGCCAAAAGCACCATTCGCATGCATATCGTGTGGTTTTGCAGAAAACTGCGTCCGCGTCTATCAAAAGATGCATGTGCATGCTTAAAACGCGTTTTGGCACAAATCTATGTACGGGTGCTAAAAAGAGCAGCATCGGCATGCTTTTCACGTCGTTTGGTAGAAATCCACGTGCGCGTTCTGCCAAAAGCACCATTCGCATTCATATCGTGTGGTTTTGCAGAAGACTGCGTCCGCGTCTACCAAAAGATGCATGTGCATGCTTAAAACGCGTTTTGGCACAAATCCATGTGCGGGTGCTAAAAAGAGCAGCATCGGCATGCTTTTCACGTCGTTTGGTAGAAATCCACGTGCGCGTTCTGCCAAAAGCACCATTTGCATGCATATCGTGTGGTTTTGCAGAAAACTGCGTCCGCGTCTACCAAAAGATGCATGTGCATGCTAAAAACGCGTTTTGGCACAAATCCATGTGCGGGTGCTAAAAAGAGCAGCATCGGCATGCTTTTCACGTCGTTTCGTAGAAATCCACGTGCGCGTTCTGCCAAAAGCACCATTTGCATGCATATCGTGTGGTTTTGCAGAAAACTGCGTCCGCGTGTACCAAAAGATGCATGTGCATGCTTAAAACGCGTTTTGGCACAAATCCATGTGCGGGTGCTAAAAAGAGCAGCATCGGCATGCTTTTCACGTCGTTTGGTAGAAATCCACGTGCGCGTTCTGCCAAAAGCACCATTTGCATGCATATCGTGCGGTTTTGCAGAAAACTGCGTCCGCGTCTACCAAAAGATGCATGTGCATGCATAAAACGCGTTTTGGCACATATCCATGTGCCGGTGCTAAAAAGAGCCGCATCGGCATGCTTTTCACGTCGTCTGGTAGAAATTCACGTGCGCGTTCTGCCAAAAGCACCATTTGCATGCATATCGTGTGGTTTTGCAGAAAACTGCGTCCGCGTCTACCAAAGGATGCATGTGCATGCTTAAACGCGTTTTGGCACAAATCCATGTGCGGGTGCTAAAAAGAGCAGCATCGGCATGCTTTTATCGTCGTTTGGTAGAAATCCACGTGCGCGTTCTGCCAAAAGCACCATTTGCATGCACATCGTGTGGTTTTGCAGAAAACTGCGTCCCCGTCTACCAAAAGATGCATGTGCATGCTTAAAACGCATTTTGGCACAAATCCATGTGCGGGCGCTAAAAAGAGCAGCATCGGCATGCTTTTCACGTCGTTTGGTAGAAATCCACGTGCGCGTTCTGCCAAAAGCACCTTTTGCATGCATATCGTGCGGTTTTGCAGAAAACTGCGTCCGCGTCTACCAAAAGATGCATGTGCATGCATAAAACGCGTTTTGGCACATATCCATGTGCGGGTGCTAAAAAGAGCAGCATCGGCATGCTTTTCACGTCGTTTGGTAGAAATCCACGTGCGCGTTCTGCCAAAAGCACCATTTGCATGCATATCGTGTGGTTTTGCAGAAAACTGCGTCCGCGTCTACCAAAGGATGCATGTGCATGCTTAAGCGCGTTTTGGCACAAATCCATGTGCGGGTGCTAAAAAGAGCAGCATCGGCATGCTTTTCACGTCGTTTGGTAGAAATCCACGTGCGCGTTCTGCCAAAAGCACCATTTGCATGCATATCGTGTGGTTTTGCAGAAAACTGCGTCCGCGTCTACCAAAAGATGCATGTGCATGCTTAAAACGCATTTTGGCACAAATCCATGTGCGGGCGCTAAAAAGAGCAGCATTGGCATGCTTTTCACGTCGTTTGGTAGAAATCCACGTGCGCGTTCTGCCAAAAGCACCATTTGCATGCATATCGTGTGGTTTTGCAGAAAACTGCGTCCGCGTCTACCAAAAGATGCATGTGCATGCTTAAAACGCGTTTTGGCACAAATCCATGCGCGGGTCCTAATAAGAGCAGCATCGGCATGCTTTCCACGTCGTTTCGTAGAAATCCACCTGCGCGTTCTGACAAAAGCACCATTTGCATGCATATAGTGTGGTTTTGCAGAAAACTGCGTCCGCGTCTACCAAAAGATGCATGTGCATGCTTAAAACGCGTTTTGGCACAAATCCATGTGCGGGTGCTAAAAAGAGCAGCATCGGCATGCTTTTCACGTCGTTTGGTAGAAATCCACGTGCGCGTTCTGCCAAAAGCACCATTTGCATGCATATCGTGTGGTTTTGCAGAAAACTGCGTCCGCGTCTACCAAAAGATGCATGTGCATGCTTAAAACGCGTTTTGGCACAAATCCTTGTGCGGGTCCTAAAAAGAGCAGCATCGGCATGCTTTCCACGTTGTTTCGTAGAAATCCACCTGCGCGTTCTGCCAAAAGCACCATTTGCATGCATATAGTGTGGTTTTGCAGAAAACTGCGTCCGCGTCTACCAAAAGATGCATGTGCATGCTTAACACGCATTTTGGCACAAATCCATGTGCGGGCGCTAAAAAGAGCAGCATTGGCATGCTTTTCACGTCGTTTGGTAGAAATCCCCGTGCGCGTTCTGCCAAAAGCACCATTTGCATGCATATCGTGTGGTTTTGCAGAAAACTGCGTCCGCGTCTACCAAAAGATGCATGTGCATGCATAAAACGCGTTTTCGCACATATCCATGTGCGGGTGCTAAAAAGAGCAGCATCGGCATGCTTTTCACGTCGTTTGGTAGAAATCCACGTGCGCGTTCTGCCAAGAGCCCCATTTGCAAGCATAGCGTGTGGTTTTGCAGAAAACTGCGTCCGCGTCTACCAAAAGATGCATGTGCATGCTTAAAACGCATTTTGGCACAAATCCATGTGCGGGTGCTAAAACGAGCAGCATCGGCATGCTTTTCACGTCGTTTGGTAGAAATCCACGTGCGCGTTCTGCCAAAAGCACCATTCGCATGCATATCGTGTGCTTTTGCAGAAAACTGCGTCCGCGTCTACCAAAAGATGCATGTGCATGCATAAAACGCGTTTTGGCACATATCCATGTGCGGGTGCTAAAAAGAGCAGCATCGGCATGCTTTTCACGTCGTTTGGTAGAAATCCACGTGCGCGTTCTGCCAAGAGCACCATTTGCAAGCATAGCGTGTGGTTTTGCAGAAAACTGCGTCCGCGTCTACCAAAAGATGCATGTGCATGCTTAAAACGCATTTTGGCACAAATCCATGTGCGGGTGCTAAAAAGAGCAGCATCGGCATGCTTTTCACGTCGTTTGGTAGAAATCCACGTGCGCGTTCTGCCAAAAGCACCATTCGCATGCATATCGTGTGGTTTTGCAGAAAACTGCGTCCGCGTCTACCAAAAGATGCATGTGCATGCTTAAAACGCGTTTTGGCACAAATCTATGTGCGGGTGCTAAAAAGAGCAGCATCGGCATGCTTTTCACGTCTTTTGGTAGAAATCCACGTGCGCGTTCTGCCAAAAGCACCATTCGCATGCATATCGTGTGGTTTTGCAGAAAACAGCGTCCGCGTGTACCAAAAGATGCATGTGCATGCTTAAAACGCGTTTTGGCACAAATCCATGTGCGGGTGCTAAAAAGAGCAGCATCGGCATGCTTTTCACGTCGTTTGGTAGAAATCCACGTGCGCGTTCTGCCAAAAGCACCATTTGCATGCATATCGTGTGGTTTTGCAGAAAACTGCGTCCGCGTCTACCAAAAGATGCATGTGCATGCTTAAAACGCGTTTTGGCACAAATCCATGGGCGGGTGCTAAAAAGAGCAGCATCGGCATGCTTTTCACGTCGTTTGGTAGAAATCCACGTGCGCGTTCTGCCAAAAGCACCATTCGCATGCATATCGTGTGGTTTTGCAGAAAACTGCGTCCGCGTCTGCCAAAAGATGCATGTGCATGCTTAAAACGCGTTTTGGCACAAATCCATGTGCGGGTGCTAAAAAGAGCAGCATCGGCATGCTTTTCACGTCGTTTGGTTGAAATCCACGTGCGCGTTCTGCCAAAAGCACCATTCGCATGCATATCGTGTGGTTTTGCAGAAAACTGCGTCCGCGTCTATCAAAAGATGCATGTGCATGCTTAAAACGCGTTTTGGCACAAATCTATGTACGGGTGCTAAAAAGAGCAGCATCGGCATGCTTTTCACGTCGTTTGGTAGAAATCCACGTGCGCGTTCTGCCAAAAGCACCATTCGCATGCATATCGTGTGGTTTTGCAGAAAACTGCGTCCGCGTCTACCAAAAGATGCATGTGCATGCTTAAAACGCGTTTTGGCACAAATCCATGTGCGGGTGCTAAAAAGAGCAGCATCGGCATGCTTTTCACGTCGTTTGGTAGAAATCCACGTGCGCGTTCTGCCAAAAGCACCATTTGCATGCATATCGTGTGGTTTTGCAGAAAACTGCGTCCGCGTCTACCAAAAGATGCATGTGCATGCTTAAAACGCGTTTTGGCACAAATCCATGTGCGGGTGCTAAAAAGAGCAGCATCGGCATGCTTTTCACGTCGTTTCGTAGAAATCCACGTGCGCGTTCTGCCAAAAGCACCATTTGCATGCATATCGTGTGGTTTTGCAGAAAACTGCGTCCGCGTGTACCAAAAGATGCATGTGCATGCTTAAAACGCGTTTTGGCACAAATCCATGTGCGGGTGCTAAAAAGAGCAGCATCGGCATGCTTTTCACGTCGTTTGGTAGAAATCCACGTGCGCGTTCTGCCAAAAGCACCATTTGCATGCATATCGTGCGGTTTTGCAGAAAACTGCGTCCGCGTCTACCAAAAGATGCATGTGCATGCATAAAACGCGTTTTGGCACATATCCATGTGCGGGTGCTAAAAAGAGCCGCATCGGCATGCTTTTCACGTCGTTTGGTAGACATCCACGTGCGCGTTCTGCCAAAAGCACCATTTGCATGCATATCGTGTGGTTTTGCTGAAAACTGCGTCCGCGTCTACCAAAGGATGCATGTGCATGCTTAAACGCGTTTTGGCACAAATCCATGTGCGGGTGCTAAAAAGAGCAGCATCGGCATGCTTTTATCGTCGTTTGGTAGAAATCCACGTGCGCGTTCTGCCAAAAGCACCATTTGCATGCACATCGTGTGGTTTTGCTGAAAACTGCGTCCCCGTCTACCAAAAGATGCATGTGCATGCTTAAAACGCATTTTGGCACAAATCCATGTGCGGGCGCTAAAAAGAGCAGCATCGGCATGCTTTTCACGTCGTTTGGTAGAAATCCACGTGCGCGTTCTGCCAAAAGCACCTTTTGCATGCATATCGTGCGGTTTTGCAGAAAACTGCGTCCGCGTCTACCAAAAGATGCATGTGCATGCATAAAACGCGTTTTGGCACATATCCATGTGCGGGTGCTAAAAAGAGCAGCATCGGCATGCTTTTCACGTCGTTTGGTAGAAATCCACGTGCGCGTTCTGCCAAAAGCACCATTTGCATGCATATCGTGTGGTTTTGCAGAAAACTGCGTCCGCGTCTACCAAAGGATGCATGTGCATGCTTAAACGCGTTTTGGCACAAATCCATGTGCGGGTGCTAAAAAGAGCAGCATCGGCATGCTTTTCACGTCGTTTGGTAGAAATCCACGTGCGCGTTCTGCCAAAAGCACCATTTGCATGCATATCGTGTGGTTTTGCAGAAAACTGCGTCCGCGTCTACCAAAAGATGCATGTGCATGCTTAAAACGCATTTTGGCACAAATCCATGTGCGGGCGCTAAAAAGAGCAGCATTGGCATGCTTTTCACGTCGTTTGGTAGAAATCCACGTGCGCGTTCTGCCAAAAGCACCATTTGCATGCATATCGTGTGGTTTTGCAGAAAACTGCGTCCGCGTCTACCAAAAGATGCATGTGCATGCTTAAAACGCGTTTTTGGCACAAATCCATGCGCGGGTCCTAATAAGAGCAGCATCGGCATGCTTTCCACGTCGTTTCGTAGAAATCCACCTGCGCGTTCTGACAAAAGCACCATTTGCATGCATATACTGTGGTTTTGCAGAAAACTGCGTCCGCGTCTACCAAAAGATGCATGTGCATGCTTAAAACGCGTTTTGGCACAAATCCATGTGCGGGTGCTAAAAAGAGCAGCATCGGCATGCTTTTCACGTCGTTTGGTAGAAATCCACGTGCGCGTTCTGCCAAAAGCACCATTTGCATGCATATCGTGTGGTTTTGCAGAAAACTGCGTCCGCGTCTACCAAAAGATGCATGTGCATGCTTAAAACGCGTTTTGGCACAAATCCTTGTGCGGGTCCTAAAAAGAGCAGCATCGGCATGCTTTCCACGTCGTTTCGTAGAAATCCACCTGCGCGTTCTGCCAAAAGCACCATTTGCATGCATATAGTGTGGTTTTGCAGAAAACTGCGTCCGCGTCTACCAAAAGATGCATGTGCATGCTTAAAACTCGTTTTGGCACAAATCCATGTGCGGGTGCTAAAAAGAGCAGCATCGGCATGCTTTTCACGTCGTTTGGTAGAAATCCACGTGCGCGTTCTGCCAAAAGCACCATTTGCATGCATATCGTGTGGTTTTGCAGAAAACTGCGTCCGCGTCTACCAAAAGATGCATGTGCATGCTTAAAACGCATTTTGGCACAAATCCATGTGCGGGCGCTAAAAAGAGCAGCATTGGCATGCTTTTCACGTCGTTTGGTAGAAATCCACGTGCGCGTTCTGCCAAAAGCACCATTTGCATGCATATCGTGTGGTTTTGCAGAAAACTGCGTCCGCGTCTACCAAAAGATGCATGTGCATGCATAAAACGCGTTTTCGCACATATCCATGTGCGGGTGCTAAAAAGAGCAGCATCGGTATGCTTTTCACGTCGTTTGGTAGAAATCCACGGGCGCGTTCTGCCAAGAGCACCATTTGCAAGCATAGCGTGTGGTTTTGCAGAAAACTGCGTCCGCGTCTACCAAAGGATGCATGTGCATGCTTAAAACGCATTTTGGCACAAATCCATGTGCGGGTGCTAAAAAGAGCAGCATCGGCATGCTTTTCACGTCGTTTGGTAGAAATCCACGTGCGCGTTCTGCCAAAAGCACCATTCGCATGCATATCGTGTGGTTTTGCAGAAAACTGCGTCCGCGTCTACCAAAAGATGCATGTGCATGCATAAAACGCGTTTTGGCACATATCCATGTGCGGGTGCTAAAAGAGCAGCATCGGCATGCTTTTCACGTCGTTTGGTAGAAATCCACGTGCGCGTTCTGCCAAGAGCACCATTTGCAAGCATAGCGTGTGGTTTTGCAGAAAACTGCGTCCGCGTCTACCAAAAGATGCATGTGCATGCTTAAAACGCATTTTGGCACAAATCCATGTGCGGGTGCTAAAAAGAGCAGCATCGGCATGCTTTTCACGTCGTTTGGTAGAAATCCACGTGCGCGTTCTGCCAAAAGCACCATTCGCATGCATATCGTGTGGTTTTGCAGAAAACTGCGTCCGCGTCTACCAAAAGATGCATGTGCATGCTTAAAACGCGTTTTGGCACAAATCTATGTGCGGGTGCGAAAAAGAGCAGCATCGGCATGCTTTTCACGTCGTTTGGTAGAAATCCACGTGCGCGTTCTGCCAAAAGCACCATTCGCATGCATATCGTGTGGTTTTGCAGAAAACTGCGTCCGCGTGTACCAAAAGATGCATGTGCATGCTTAAAACGCGTTTTGGCACAAATCCATGTGCGGGTGCTAAAAAGAGCAGCATCGGCATGCTTTTCACGTCGTTTGGTAGAAATCCACGTGCGCGTTCTGCCAAAAGCACCATTCGCATGCATATCGTGTGGTTTTGCAGAAAACTGCGTCCGCGTCTACCAAAAGATGCATGTGCATGCTTGAAACGCGTTTTGGCACAAATCCATGTGCGGGTGCTAAAAAGAGCAGCATCGGCATGCTTTTCACGTCGTTTGGTAGAAATCCACGTGCGCGTTCTGCCAAAAGCACCATTTGCATGTATATCGTGTGGTTTTGCAGAAAACTGCGTCCGCGTCTACCAAAAGATGCATGTGCATGCTTAAAACGCGTTTTGGCACAAATCCATGTGCGGGTGCTAAAAAGAGCAGCATCGGCATGCTTTTCACGTCGTTTCGTAGAAATCCACGTGCGCGTTCTGCCAAAAGCACCATTTGCATGCATATCGTGTGGTTTTGCAGAAAACTGCGTCCGCGTGTACCAAAAGATGCATGTGCATGCTTAAAACGCGTTTTGGCACAAATCCATGTGCGGGTGCTAAAAAGAGCAGCATCGGCATGCTTTTCACGTCGTTTTGTAGAAATCCACGTGCGCGTTCTGCCAAAAGCACCATTTGCATGCATATCGTGCGGTTCTGCAGAAAACTGCGTCCGCGTCTACCAAAAGATGCATGTGCATGCATAAAACGCGTTTTGGCACATATCCATGTGCGGGTGCTAAAAAGAGCAGCATCGGCATGCTTTTCACGTCGTTTGCTAGAAATGCACGTGCGCGTTCTGCCAAAAGCACCATTTGCATGCATATCGTGTGGTTTTGCAGAAAACTGCGTCGACGTCTACCAAAGGATGCATGTGCATGCTTAACGCGTTTTGGCACAAATCCATGTGCGGTGCTAAAAAGAGCAGCATCGGCATGGTTTTCACGTCGTTTGGTAGAAATCCACGTGCGCGTTCTGCCAAAAGCACCATTTGCATGCATATCGTGTGGTTTTGCAGAAAACTGCGTCCGCGTCTACCAAAAGATGCATGTGCATGCTTAAAACGCGTTTTGGCACAAATCCATGTGCGGGTCCTAAAAAGAGCAGCATCGGCATGCTTTTCACGTCGTTTGGTAGAAATCCACCTGCGCGTTCTGCCAAAAGCACCATTCGCATGCATATCGTCTGGTTTTGCAGAAAACTGTGTCCGCGTCTACCAAAAGATGCATGCGCATGCTTAAAACGCTTTTTGGCACAAATCCATGTGCGGGTGCTAAAAAGAGCAGCATCGGCATGCTTTTCACGTCGTTTGGTAGAAATCCACGTGCGCGTTCTGCCAAAAGCACCATTTGCATGCACATCGTGTGGTTTTGCAGAAAACTGCGTCCGCGTCTACCAAAAGATGCATGTGCATGCTTAAAACGCGTTTTGGCACAAATCCATGTGCGGGTGCTAAAAAGAGCAGCATCGGCATGCTTTTCACGTCGTTTCGTAGAAATCCACGTGCGCGTTCTGCCAAAAGCACCATTTGCATGCATATCGTGTGGTTTTGCAGAAAACTGCGTCCGCGTGTACCAAAAGATGCATGTGCATGCTTAAAACGCGTTTTGGCACAAATCCATGTGCGGGTGCTAAAAAGAGCAGCATCGGCATGCTTTTCACGTCGTTTGGTAGAAATCCACGTGCGCGTTCTGCCAAAAGCACCATTTGCATGCATATCGTGTGGTTTTGCAGAAAACTGCGTCCGCGTCTACCAAAAGATGCATGTGCATGCTTAAAACGCGTTTTGGCACAAATCCATGTGCGGGTCCTAAAAAGAGCAGCATCGGCATGCTTTTCACGTCGTTTGGTAGAAATCCACCTGCGCGTTCTGCCAAAAGCACCATTCGCATGCATATCGTGTGGCTTTGCAGAAAACTGCGTCCGCGTCTACCAAAAGATGCATGTGCATGCTTAAAACGCGTTTTGGCACAAATCCATGTGCGGGTGCTAAAAAGAGCAGCATCGGCATGCTTTTCACGTCGTTGGGTAGAAATCCACGTGCGCGTTCTGCCAAAAGCACAATTTGCATGCATATCGTGTGGTTTTGCAGAAAACTGCGTCCGCGTCTACCAAAAGATGCATGTGCATGCTTAAAACGCGTTTTGGCACAAATCCATGTGCGGGTCCTAAAAAGAGCAGCATCGGCATGCTTTTCACGTCGTTTGGTAGAAATCCACCTGCGCGTTCTGCCAAAAGCACCATTCGCATGCATATCGTGTGGTTTTGCAGAAAACTGCGTCCGCGTCTACCAAAAGATGCATGTGCATGCTTAAAACGCGTTTTGGCACAAATCCATGTGCGGGTGCTAAAAAGAGCAGAATCGGCATGCTTTTCACGTCGTTTGGTAGAAATCCACGTGCGCGTTCTGCCAAAAGCACCATTTGCATGCATATCGTGTGGTTTTGCAGAAAACTGCGTCCGCGTCTACCAAAAGATGCATGTGCATGCTTAAAACGCGTTTTGGCACAAATCCATGTGCGGGTGCTAAAAAGAGCAGCATCGGCATGCTTTTCACGTCGTTTCGTAGAAATCCACGTGCGCGTTCTGCCAAAAGCACCATTTGCATGCATATCGTGTGGTTTTGCAGAAAACTGCGTCCGCGTGTACCAAAAGATGCATGTGCATGCTTAAAACGCGTTTTGGCACAAATCCATGTGCGGGTGCTAAAAAGAGCAGCATCGGCATGCTTTTCACGTCGTTTGGTAGAAATCCACGTGCGCGTTCTGCCAAAAGCACCATTTGCATGCATATCGTGCGGTTTTGCAGAAAACTGCGTCCGCGTCTACCAAAAGATGCATGTGCATGCATAAAACGCGTTTTGGCACATATCCATGTGCGGGTGCTAAAAAGAGCAGCATCGGCATGCTTTTCACGTCGTTTGGTAGAAATCCACGTGCGCGTTCTGCCAAAAGCACCATTTGCATGCATATCGTGTGGTTTTGCAGAAAACTGCGTCCGCGTCTACCAAAAGATGCATGTGCATGCTTAAAACGCGTTTTGGCACAAATCCATGTGCGGGTGCTAAAAAGAGCAGCATCGGCATGCTTTTCACGTCGTTTCGTAGAAATCCACGTGCGCGTTCTGCCAAAAGCACCATTTGCATGCATATCGTGTGGTTTTGCAGAAAACTGCGTCCGCGTCTACCAAAGGATGCATGTGCATGCTTAAACGCGTTTTGGCACAAATCCATGTGCGGGTGCTAAAAAGAGCAGCATCGGCATGCTTTTCACGTCGTTTGGTAGAAATCCACGTGCGCGTTCTGCCAAAAGCACCATTTGCATGCATATCGTGTGGTTTTGCAGAAAACTGCGTCCCCGTCTACCAAAAGATGCATGTGCATGCTTAAAACGCATTTTGGCACAAATCCATGTGCGGGCGCTAAAAAGAGCAGCATCGGCATGCTTTTCACGTCGTTTGGTAGAAATCCACGTGCGCGTTCTGCCAAAAGCACCATTTGCACGCATATCGTGTGGTTTTGCAGAAAACTGCGTCCGCGTCTACCAAAAGATGCATGTGCATGCTTAAAACGCGTTTTGGCACAGATCCATGTGCGGGTTCTAAAAAGAGCAGCATCGGCATGCTTTTCACGTCGTTTGGTAGAAATCCACCTGCGCGTTCTGCCAAAAGCACCATTCGCATGCATATCGTGTGGTTTTGCAGAAAACTGCGTCCGCGTCTACCAAAAGATGCATGTGCATGCTTAAAACGCGTTTTGGCACAAATCCATGTGCGGGTGCTAAAAAGAGCAGCATTGGCATGCTTTTCACGTCGTTTGGTAGAAATCCACGTGCGCGTTCTGCCAAAAGCACCATTTGCATGCATATCGTGTGGTTTTGCAGAAAACTGCGTCCGCGCCTACCAAAAGATGCATGTGCATGCTTAAAACGCGTTTTGGCACAAATCCATGCGCGGGTCCTAATAAGAGCAGCATCGGCATGCTTTCCACGTCGTTTCGTAGAAATCCACCTGCGCGTTCTGCCAAAAGCACCATTTGCATGCATATAGTGTGGTTTTGCAGAAAACTGCGTCCGCGTCTATCAAAAGATGCATGTGCATGCTTAAAACGCGTTTTGGCACAAATCCATGTGCGGGTGCTAAAAAGAGCAGCATCGGCATGCTTTTCACGTCGTTTGGTAGAAATCCACGTGCGCGTTCTGCCAAAAGCACCATTTGCATGCATATCGTGTGGTTTTGCAGAAAACTGCGTCCGCGTCTACCAAAAGATGCATGTGCATGCATAAAACGCGTTTTCGCACATATCCATGTGCGGGTGCTAAAAAGAGCAGCATCGGCATGCTTTTCACGTCGTTTGGTAGAAATCCACGTGCGCGTTCTGCCAAGAGCACCATTTGCAAGCATAGCGTGTGGTTTTGCACAAAACTGCGTCCGCGTCTACCAAAGGATGCATGTGCATGCTTAAAACGCATTTTGGCACAAATCCATGTGCGGGTGCTAAAAAGAGCAGCATCGGCATGCTTTTCACGTCGTTTGGTAGAAATCCACGTGCGCGTTCTGCCAAAAGCACCATTCGCATGCATATCGTGTGGTTTTGCAGAAAACTGCGTCCGCGTCTACCAAAAGATGCATGTGCATGCATAAAACGCGTTTTGGCACATATCCATGTGCGGGTGCTAAAAGAGCAGCATCGGCATGCTTTTCACGTCGTTTGGTAGAAATCCACGTGCGCGTTCTGCCAAAAGCACCATTTGCATGCATATCGTGTGGTTTTGCAGAAAACTGCGTCCGCGTCTACCAAAAGATGCATGTGCATGCATAAAACGCGTTTTCGCACATATCCATGTGCGGGTGCTAAAAAGAGCAGCATCGGCATGCTTTTCACGTCGTTTGGAAGAAATCCACGTGCGCGTTCTGCCAAAAGCACCATTCGCATGCATATCGTGTGTTTTGCAGAAAACAGCGTCCGCGTCTACCAAAAGATGCATGTGCATGCTTAAAACGCGTTTGGCACAAATCCATGTGCGGGTGCTAAAAAGAGCAGCATCGGCATGCTTTTCACGTCGTTTGGTAGAAATGCACGTGCGCGTTCTGCCAAAAGCAGCATTTGCATGCATATCGTGTGGTTTTGCAGAAAACTGCGTCCGCGTCTACCAAAAGATGCATGTGCATGCTTAAAACGCGTTTTGGCACAAATCCATGTGCGGGTGCTAAAAAGAGCAGCATCGGCATGCTTTTCACGTCGTTTCGTAGAAATCCACGTGCGCGTTCTGCCAAAAGCACCATTTGCATGCATATCGTGTGGTTTTGCAGAAAACTGCGTCCGCGTGTACCAAAAGATGCATGTGCATGCTTAAAACGCGTTTTGGCACAAAGCCATGCGCGGGTGCTAAAAAGAGCAGCATCGGCATGCTTTTTACGTCGTTTGGTAGAAATCCACGTGCGCGTTCTGCCAAAAGCACCATTTGCATGCATATCGTGCGGTTTTGCAGAAAACTGCGTCCGCGTCTACCAAAAGATGCATGTGCATGCATAAAACGCGTTTTGGCACATATCCATGTGCGGGTGCTAAAAAGAGCAGCATCGGGATGCTTTTCACGTCGTTTGCTAGAAATCCACGTGCGCGTTCTGCCAAAAGCACCATTTGCATGCATATCGTGTGGTTTTGCAGAAAACTGCGTCCACGTCTACCAAAGGATGCATGTGCATGCTTAAACGCGTTTTGGCACAAATCCATGTGCGGGTGCTAAAAAAAGCATCGGCATGCTTTTCACGTCGTTTGGTAGAAATCCACGTGCGCGTTCTGCCAAAAGCACCATTTGCATGCATATCGTGTGGTTTTGCAGAAAACTGCGTCCGCGTCTACCAAAAGATGCATGTGCATGCTTAAAACGCGTTTTGGCACAAATCCATGTGCGGGTCCTAAAAAGAGCAGCATCGGCATGCTTTTCACGTCGTTTGGTAGAAATCCACCTGCGCGTTCTGCCAAAAGCACCATTTGCATGCATATAGTGTGGTTTTGCAGAAAACTGCGTCCGCGTCTACCAAAAGATGCATGTGCATACTTAAAACGCGTTTTGGCACAAATCCATGTGCGGGTGCTAAAAAGAGCACCATCGGCATGCTTTTCACGTCGTTTGGTAGAAATCCACGTGCGCGTTCTGCCAAAAGCACCATTCGCATGCATATCGTGTGGTTTTGCAGAAAACTGCGTCCGCGTCTACCAAAAGATGCATGTGCATGCTTAAAACGCGTTTTGGCACAAATCTATGTGCGGGTGCTAAAAAGAGCAGCATCGGCATGCTTTTCACGTCGTTTGGTAGAAATCCACGTGCGCGTTCTGCCAAAAGCACCATTCGCATGCATATCGTGTGGTTTTGCAGAAAACTGCGTCCGCGTGTACCAAAAGATGCATGTGCATGCTTAAAACGCGTTTTGGCACAAATCCATGTGCGGGTGCTAAAAAGAGCAGCATCGGCATGCTTTTCACGTCGTTTGGTAGAAATCCACGTGCGCGTTCTGCCAAAAGCACCATTCGCATGCATATCGTGTGGTTTTGCAGAAAACAGCGTCCGCGTCTACCAAAAGATGCATGTGCATGCTTAAAACGCGTTTTGGCACAAATCCATGTGCGGGTGCTAAAAAGAGCAGCATCGGCATGCTTTTCACGTCGTTTGGTAGAAATCCACGTGCGCGTTCTGCCAAAAGCACCATTTGCATGCATATCGTGTGGTTTTGCAGAAAACTGCGTCCGCGTCTACCAAAAGATGCATGTGCATGCATAAAACGCGTTTTCGCACATATCCATGTGCGGGTGCTAAAAAGAGCAGCATCGGCATGCTTTTCACGTCGTTTGGTAGAAATCCACGTGCGCGTTCTGCCAAGAGCACCATTTGCAAGCATAGCGTGTGGTTTTGCAGAAAACTGCGTCCGCGTCTACCAAAGGATGCATGTGCATGCTTAAAACGCATTTTGGCACAAATCCATGTGCGGGTGCTAAAAAGAGCAGCATCGGCATGCTTTTCACGTCGTTTGGTAGAAATCCACGTGCGCGTTCTGCCAAAAGCACCATTCGCATGCATATCGTGTGGTTTTGCAGAAAACTGCGTCCGCGTCTACCAAAAGATGCATGTGCATGCATAAAACGCGTTTTGGCACATATCCATGTGCGGGTGCTAAAAGAGCAGCATCGGCATGCTTTTCACGTCGTTTGGTAGAAATCCACGTGCGCGTTCTGCCAAGAGCACCATTTGCAAGCATAGCATGTGGTTTTGCAGAAAACTGCGTCCGCGTCTACCAAAAGATGCATGTGCATGCATAAAACGCGTTTTGGCACATATCCATGTGCGGGTGCTAAAAAGAGCAGCATCGGCATGCTTTTCACGTCGTTTGCTAGAAATCCACGTGCGCGTTCTGCCAAAAGCACCATTTGCATGCATATCGTGTGGTTTTGCAGAAAACTGCGTCCACGTCTACCAAAGGATGCATGTGCATGCTTAAACGCGTTTTGGCACAAATCTATGTGCGGGTGCTAAAAAAAGCATCGGCATGCTTTTCACGTCGTTTGGTAGAAATCCACGTGCGCGTTCTGCCAAAAGCACCATTTGCATGCATATCGTGTGGTTTTGCAGAAAACTGCGTCCGCGTCTACCAAAAGATGCATGTGCATGCTTAAAACGCGTTTTGGCACAAATCCATGTGCGGGTCCTAAAAAGAGCAGCATCGGCATGCTTTTCACGTCGTTTGGTAGAAATCCACCTGCGCGTTCTGCCAAAAGCACCATTTGCATGCATATAGTGTGGTTTTGCAGAAAACTGCGTCCGCGTCTACCAAAAGATGCATGTGCATGCTTAAAACGCGTTTTGGCACAAATCCATGTGCGGGTGCTAAAAAGAGCAGCATCGGCATGCTTTTCACGTCGTTTGGTAGAAATCCACGTGCGCGTTCTGCCAAAAGCACCATTTGCATGCATATCGTGTGGTTTTGCAGAAAACTGCGTCCGCGTCTACCAAAAGATGCATGTGCATGCATAAAACGCGTTTTCGCACATATCCATGTGCGGGTGCTAAAAAGAGCAGCATCGGCATGCTTTTCACGTCGTTTGGTAGAAATCCACGTGCGCGTTCTGCCAAGAGCACCATTTGCAAGCATAGCGTGTGGTTTTGCAGAAAACTGCTTCCGCGTCTACCAAAGGATGCATGTGCATGCTTAAAACGCATTTTGGCACAAATCCATGTGCGGGTGCTAAAAAGAGCAGCATCGGCATGCTTTTCACGTCGTTTGGTAGAAATCCACGTGCGCGTTCTGCCAAAAGCACCATTCGCATGCATATCGTGTGGTTTTGCAGAAAACTGCGTCCGCGTCTACCAAAAGATGCATGTGCATGCATAAAACGCGTTTTGGCACATATCCATGTGCGGGTGCTAAAAGAGCAGCATCGGCATGCTTTTCACGTCGTTTGGTAGAAATCCACGTGCGCGTTCTGCCAAAAGCACCATTTGCATGCATATCGTGTGGTTTTGCAGAAAACTGCGTCCGCGTCTACCAAAAGATGCATGTGCATGCATAAAACGCGTTTTCGCACATATCCATGTGCGGGTGCTAAAAAGAGCAGCATCGGCATGCTTTTCACGTCGTTTGGTAGAAATCCACGTGCGCGTTCTGCCAAGAGCACCATTTGCAAGCATAGCGTGTGGTTTTGCAGAAAACTGCGTCCGCGTCTACCAAAGGATGCATGTGCATGCTTAAAACGCATTTTGGCACAAATCCATGTGCGGGTGCTAAAAAGAGCAGCATCGGCATGCTTTTCACGTCGTTTGGTAGAAATCCACGTGCGCGTTCTGCCAAAAGCACCATTCGCATGCATATCGTGTGGTTTTGCAGAAAACTGCGTCCGCGTCTACCAAAAGATGCATGTGCATGCATAAAACGCGTTTTGGCACATATCCATGTGCGGGTGCTAAAAGAGCAGCATCGGCATGCTTTTCACGTCGTTTGGTAGAAATCCACGTGCGCGTTCTGCCAAGAGCACCATTTGCAAGCATAGCATGTGGTTTTGCAGAAAACTGCGTCCGCGTCTACCAAAAGATGCATGTGCATGCTTAAAACGCATTTTGGCACAAATCCATGTGCGGGTGCTAAAAAGAGCAGCATCGGCATGCTTTTCACGTCGTTTGGTAGAAATCCACGTGCGCGTTCTGCCAAAAGCACCATTCGCATGCATATCGTGTGGTTTTGCAGAAAACTGCGTCCGCGTCTACCAAAAGATGCATGTGCATGCTTAAAACGCGTTTTGGCACAAATCTATGTGCGGGTGCTAAAAAGAGCAGCATCGGCATGCTTTTCACGTCGTTTGGTAGAAATCCACGTGCGCGTTCTGCCAAAAGCACCATTCGCATGCATATCGTGTGGTTTTGCAGAAAACTGCGTCCGCGTGTACCAAAAGATGCATGTGCATGCTTAAAACGCGTTTTGGCACAAATCCATGTGCGGGTGCTAAAAAGAGCAGCATCGGCATGCTTTTCACGTCGTTTGGTAGAAATCCACGTGCGCGTTCTGCCAAAAGCACCATTCGCATGCATATCGTGTGGTTTTGCAGAAAACAGCGTCCGCGTCTACCAAAAGATGCATGTGCATGCTTAAAACGCGTTTTGGCACAAATCCATGTGCGGGTGCTAAAAAGAGCAGCATCGGCATGCTTTTCACGTCGTTTGCTAGAAATCCACGTGCGCGTTCTGCCAAAAGCACCATTTGCATGCATATCGTGTGGTTTTGCAGAAAACAGCGTCCACGTCTACCAAAGGATGCATGTGCATGCTTAAACGCGTTTTGGCACAAATCCATGTGCGGGTGCTAAAAAGAGCAGCATCGGCATGCTTTTCACGTCGTTTGGTAGAAATCCACGTGTGCGTTCTGCCAAAAGCACCATTTGCACGCATATCGTGTGGTTTTGCAGAAAACTGCGTCCGCGTCTACCAAAAGATGCATGTGCATGCTTAAAACGCGTTTTGGCACAAATCCATGTGCGGGTCCTAAAAAGAGCAGCATCGGCATGCTTTTCACGTCGTTTGGTAGAAATCCACCTGCGCGTTCTGCCAAAAGCACCATTTGCATGCATATAGTGTGGTTTTGCAGAAAACTGCGTCCGCGTCTACCAAAAGATGCATGTGCATGCTTAAAACGCGTTTTGGCACAAATCCATGTGCGGGTGCTAAAAAGAGCAGCATCGGCATGCTTTTCACGTCGTTTGGTAGAAATCCACGTGCGCGTTCTGCCAAAAGCACCATTTGCATGCATATCGTGTGGTTTTGCAGAAAACTGCGTCCGCGTCTACCAAAAGATGCATGTGCATGCATAAAACGCGTTTTCGCACATATCCATGTGCGGGTGCTAAAAAGAGCAGCATCGGCATGCTTTTCACGTCGTTTGGTAGAAATCCACGTGCGCGTTCTGCCAAGAGCACCATTTGCAAGCATAGCGTGTGGTTTTGCAGAAAACTGCGTCCGCGTCTACCAAAGGATGCATGTGCATGCTTAAAACGCATTTTGGCACAAATCCATGTGCGGGTGCTAAAAAGAGCAGCATCGGCATGCTTTTCACGTCGTTTGGTAGAAATCCACGTGCGCGTTCTGCCAAAAGCACCATTCGCATGCATATCGTGTGGTTTTGCAGAAAACTGCGTGCGCGTCTACCAAAAGATGCATGTGCATGCATAAAACGCGTTTTGGCACATATCCATGTGCGGGTGCTAAAAGAGCAGCATCGGCATGCTTTTCACGTCGTTTGGTAGAAATCCACGTGCGCGTTCTGCCAAGAGCACCATTTGCAAGCATAGCGTGTGGTTTTGCAGAAAACTGCGTCCGCGTCTACCAAAAGATGCATGTGCATGCTTAAAACGCATTTTGGCACAAATCCATGTGCGGGTGCTAAAAAGAGCAGCATCGGCATGCTTTTCACGTCGTTTGGTAGAAATCCACGTGCGCGTTCTGCCAAAAGCACCATTCGCATGCATATCGTGTGGTTTTGCAGAAAACTGCGTCCGCGTCTACCAAAAGATGCATGTGCATGCTTAAAACGCGTTTTGGCACAAATCTATGTGCGGGTGCTAAAAAGAGCAGCATCGGCATGCTTTTCACGTCGTTTGGTAGAAATCCACGTGCGCGTTCTGCCAAAAGCACCATTCGCATGCATATCGTGTGGTTTTGCAGAAAACTGCGTCCGCGTGTACCAAAAGATGCATGTGCATGCTTAAAACGCGTTTTGGCACAAATCCATGTGCGGGTGCTAAAAAGAGCAGCATCGGCATGCTTTTCACGTCGTTTGGTAGAAATCCACGTGCGCGTTCTGCCAAAAGCACCATTCGCATGCATATCGTGTGGTTTTGCAGAAAACAGCGTCCGCGTCTACCAAAAGATGCATGTGCATGCTTAAAACGCGTTTTGGCACAAATCCATGTGCGGGTGCTAAAAAGAGCAGCATCGGCATGCTTTTCACGTCGTTTGGTAGAAATGCACGTCCGCGTTCTGCCAAAAGCAGCATTTGCATGCATATCGTGTGGTTTTGCAGAAAACTGCGTCCGCGTCTACCAAAAGATGCATGTGCATGCTTAAAACGCGTTTTGGCACAAATCCATGTGCGGGTGCTAAAAAGAGCAGCATCGGCATGCGTTTCACGTCGTTTCGTAGAAATCCACGTGCGCGTTCTGCCAAAAGCACCATTTGCATGCATATCGTGTGGTTTTGCAGAAAACTGCGTCCGCGTGTACCAAAAGATGCATGTGCATGCTTAAAACGCGTTTTGGCACAAATCCATGTGCGGGTGCTAAAAAGAGCAGCATCGGCATGCTTTTTACGTCGTTTGGTAGAAATCCACGTGCGCGTTCTGCCAAAAGCACCATTTGCATGCATATCGTGCGGTTTTGCAGAAAACTGCGTCCGCGTCTACTAAAGATGCATGTGCATGCATAAAACGCGTTTTGGCACATATCCATGTGCGGGTGCTAAAAAGAGCAGCATCGGCATGCTTTTCACGTCGTTTGCTAGAAATCCACGTGCGCGTTCTGCCAAAAGCACCATTTGCATGCATATCGTGTGGTTTTGCAGAAAACTGCGTCCACGTCTACAAAAGGATGCATGTGCATGCTTAAACGCGCTTTGGCACAAATCCATGTGCGGGTGCTAAAAAGAGCAGCATCGGCATGCTTTTCACGTCGTTTGGTAGAAATCCACGTGCGCGTTCTGCCAAAAGCACCATTTGCATGCATATCGTGTGGTTTTGCAGAAAACTGCGTCCGCGTCTACCAAAAGATGCATGTGCATGCTTAAAACGCGTTTTGGCACAAATCCATGTGCGGGTCCTAAAAAGAGCAGCATCGGCATGCTTTTCACGTCGTTTGGTAGAAATCCACCTGCGCGTTCTGCCAAAAGCACCATTCGCATGCATATCGTGTGGTTTTGCAGAAAACTGTGTCCGCGTCTACCAAAAGATGCATGTGCATGCTTAAAACGCGTTTTGGCACAAATCCATGTGCGGGTGCTAAAAAGAGCAGCATCGGCATGCTTTTCACGTCGTTTGGTAGAAATCCACGTGCGCGTTCTGCCAAAAGCACCATTTGCATGCATATCGTGTGGTTTTACAGAAAACAGCGTCCGCGTCTACCAAAAGATGCATGTGCATGCTTAAAACGCGTTTTGGCACAAATCCATGTGCGGGTGCTAAAAAGAGCAGCATCGGCATGCTTTTCACGTCGTTTCGTAGAAATGCACGTGCGCGTTCTGCCAAAAGCACCATTTGCATGCATATCGTGTGGTTTTGCAGAAAACTGCGTCCGCGTGTACCAAAAGATGCATGTGCATGCTTAAAACGCGTTTTGGCACAAATCCATGTGCGGGTGCTAAAAAGAGCAGCATCGGCATGCTTTTCACGTCGTTTGGTAGAAATCCACGTGCGCGTTCTGCCAAAAGCACCATTTGCATGCATATCGTGCGGTTTTGCAGAAAACTGCGTCCGCGTCTACCAAAAGATGCATGTGCATGCATAAAACGCGTTTTGGCACATATCCATGTGCGGGTGCTAAAAAGAGCAGCATCGGCATGCTTTTCACGTCGTTTGGTAGAAATCCACGTGCGCGTTCTGCCAAAAGCACCATTTGCATGCATATCGTGTGGTTTTGCAGAAAACTGCGTCCGCGTCTACCAAAAGATGCATGTGCATGCATAAAACGCGTTTTCGCACATTTCCATGTGCGGGTGCTAAAAAGAGCAGCATCGGCATGCTTTTCACGTCGTTTGGTAGAAATCCACGTGCGCGTTCTGCCAAGAGCACCATTTGCAAGCATAGCGTGTGGTTTTGCAGAAAACTGCGTCCGCGTCTACCAAAGGATGCATGTGCATGCTTAAAACGCATTTTGGCACAAATCCATGTGCGGGTGCTAAAAAGAGCAGCATCGGCATGCTTTTCACGTCGTTTGGTAGAAATCCACGTGCGCGTTCTGCCAAAAGCACCATTCGCATGCATATCGTGTGGTTTTGCAGAAAACTGCGTCCGCGTCTACCAAAAGATGCATGTGCATGCATAAAACGCGTTTTGGCACATATCCATGTGCGGGTGCTAAAAGAGCAGCATCGGCATGCTTTTCACGTCGTTTGGTAGAAATCCACGTGCGCGTTCTGCCAAGAGCACCATTTGCAAGCATAGCGTGTGGTTTTGCAGAAAACTGCGTCCGCGTCTACCAAAAGATGCATGTGCATGCTTAAAACGCATTTTGGCACAAATCCATGTGCGGGTGCTAAAAAGAGCAGCATCGGCATGCTTTTCACGTCGTTTGGTAGAAATCCACGTGCGCGTTCTGCCAAAAGCACCATTCGCATGCATATCGTGTGGTTTTGCAGAAAACTGCGTCCGCGTCTACCAAAAGATGCATGTGCATGCTTAAAACGCGTTTTGGCACAAATCTATGTGCGGGTGCTAAAAAGAGCAGCATCGGCATGCTTTTCACGTCGTTTGGTAGAAATCCACGTGCGCGTTCTGCCAAAAGCACCATTCGCATGCATATCGTGTGGTTTTGCAGAAAACTGCGTCCGCGTGTACCAAAAGATGCATGTGCATGCTTAAAACGCGTTTTGGCACAAATCCATGTGCGGGTCCTAAAAAGAGCAGCATCGGCATGCTTTTCACGTCGTTTGGTAGAAATCCACGTGCGCGTTCTGCCAAAAGCACCATTCGCATGCATATCGTGTGGTTTTGCAGAAAACAGCGTCCGCGTCTACCAAAAGATGCATGTGCATGCTTAAAACGCGTTTTGGCACAAATCCATGTGCGGGTGCTAAAAAGAGCAGCATCGGCATGCTTTTCACGTCGTTTGGTAGAAATGCACGTCCGCGTTCTGCCAAAAGCAGCATTTGCATGCATATCGTGTGGTTTTGCAGAAAACTGCGTCCGCGTCTACCAAAAGATGCATGTGCATGCTTAAAACGCGTTTTGGCACAAATCCATGTGCGGGTGCTAAAAAGAGCAGCATCGGCATGCTTTTCACGTCGTTTCGTAGAAATCCACGTGCGCGTTCTGCCAAAAGCACCATTTGCATGCATATCGTGTGGTTTTGCAGAAAACTGCGTCCGCGTGTACCAAAAGATGCATGTGCATGCTTAAAACGCGTTTTGGCACAAATCCATGTGCGGGTGCTAAAAAGAGCAGCATCGGCATGCTTTTTACGTCGTTTGGTAGAAATCCACGTGCGCGTTCTGCCAAAAGCACCATTTGCATGCATATCGTGCGGTTTTGCAGAAAACTGCGTCCGCGTCTACCAAAAGATGCATGTGCATGCATAAAACGCGTTTTGGCACATATCCATGTGCGGGTGCTAAAAAGAGCAGCATCGGCATGCTTTTCACGTCGTTTGCTAGAAATCCACGTGCGCGTTCTGCCAAAAGCACCATTTGCATGCATATCGTGTGGTTTTGCAGAAAACTGCGTCCACGTCTACCAAAGGATGCATGTGCATGCTTAAACGCGTTTTGGCACAAATCCATGTGCGGGTGCTAAAAAGAGCAGCATCGGCATGCTTTTCACGTCGTTTGGTAGAAATCCACGTGCGCGTTCTGCCAAAAGCACCATTTGCATGCATATCGTGTGGTTTTGCAGAAAACTGCGTCCGCGTCTACCAAAAGATGCATGTGCATGCTTAAAACGCGTTTTGGCACAAATCCATGTGCGGGTCCTAAAAAGAGCAGCATCGGCATGCTTTTCACGTCGTTTGGTAGAAATCCACCTGCGCGTTCTGCCAAAAGCACCATTCGCATGCATATCGTGTGGTTTTGCAGAAAACTGTGTCCGCGTCTACCAAAAGATGCATGTGCATGCTTAAAACGCGTTTTGGCACAAATCCATGTGCGGGTGCTAAAAAGAGCAGCATCGGCATGCTTTTCACGTCGTTTGGTAGAAATCCACGTGCGCGTTCTGCCAAAAGCACCATTTGCATGCATATCGTGTGGTTTTACAGAAAACAGCGTCCGCGTCTACCAAAAGATGCATGTGCATGCTCAAAACGCGTTTTGGCACAAATCCATGTGCGGGTGCTAAAAAGAGCAGCATCGGCATGCTTTTCACGTCGTTTCGTAGAAATCCACGTGCGCGTTCTGCCAAAAGCACCATTTGCATGCATATCGTGTGGTTTTGCAGAAAACTGCGTCCGCGTGTACCAAAAGATGCATGTGCATGCTTAAAACGCGTTTTGGCACAAATCCATGTGCGGGTGCTAAAAAGAGCAGCATCGGCATGCTTTTCACGTCGTTTGGTAGAAATCCACGTGCGCGTTCTGCCAAAAGCACCATTTGCATGCATATCGTGCGGTTTTGCAGAAAACTGCGTCCGCGTCTACCAAAAGATGCATGTGCATGCATAAAACGCGTTTTGGCACATATCCATGTGCGGGTGCTAAAAAGAGCAGCATCGGCATGCTTTTCACGTCGTTTGGTAGAAATCCACGTGCGCGTTCTGCCAAAAGCACCATTTGCATGCATATCGTGTGGTTTTGCAGAAAACTGCGTCCGCGTCTACCAAAAGATGCATGTGCATGCTTAAAACGCATTTTGGCACAAATCCATGTGCGGGCGCTAAAAAGAGCAGCATCGGCATGCTTTTCTAGTCGTTTGGTAGAAATCCACCTGCGCGTTCTGCCAAAAGCACCATTCGCATGCATATCGTGTGGTTTTGCAGAAAACTGCGTCCGCGTCTACCAAAAGATGCATGTGCATGCTTAAAACGCGTTTTGGCACAAATCCATGTGCGGGTGCTAAAAAGAGCAGCATCGGCATGCTTTTCACGTCGTTTCGTAGAAATCCACGTGCGCGTTCTGCCAAAAGCACCATTTGCATGCATATCGTGTGGTTTTGCAGAAAACTGCGTCCGCGTGTACCAAAAGATGCATGTGCATGCTTAAAACGCGTTTTGGCACAAATCCATGTGCGGGTGCTAAAAAGAGCAGCATCGGCATGCTTTTTACGTCGTTTGGTAGAAATCCACGTGCGCGTTCTGCCAAAAGCACCATTTGTATGCATATCGTGCGGTTTTGCAGAAAACTGCGTCCGCGTCTACCAAAAGATGCATGTGCATGCATAAAACGCGTTTTGGCACATATCCATGTGCGGGTGCTAAAAAGAGCAGCATCGGCATGCTTTTCACGTCGTTTGCTAGAAATCCACGTGCGCGTTCTGCCAAAAGCACCATTTGCATGCATATCGTGTGGTTTTGCAGAAAACTGCGTCCACGTCTACCAAAGGATGCATGTGCATGCTTAAACGCGTTTTGGAACAAATCCATGTGCGGGTGCTAAAAAGAGCAGCATCGGCATGCTTTTCACGTCGTTTGGTAGAAATCCACGTGCGCGTTCTGCCAAAAGCACCATTTGCATGCATATCGTGTGGTTTTTCAGAAAACTGCGTCCGCGTCTACCAAAAGATGCATGTGCATGCTTAAAACGCGTTTTGGCACAAATCCATGTGCGGGTCCTAAAAAGAGCAGCATCGGCATGCTTTTCACGTCGTTTGGTAGAAATCCACCTGCGCGTTCTGCCAAAAGCACCATTCGCATGCATATCGTGTGGTTTTGCAGAAAACTGTGTCCGCGTCTACCAAAAGATGCATGTGCATGCTTAAAACGCGTTTTGGCACAAATCCATGTGCGGGTGCTAAAAAGAGCAGCATCGGCATGCTTTTCACGTCGTTTGGTAGAAATCCACGTGCGCGTTCTGCCAAAAGCACCATTTGCATGCATATCGTGTGGTTTTGCAGAAAACTGCGTCCGCGTCTACCAAAAGATGCATGTGCATGCTTAAAACGCGTTTTGGCACAAATCCATGTGCGGGTGCTAAAAAGAGCAGCATCGGCATGCTTTTCACGTCGTTTCGTAGAAATCCACGTGCGCGTTCTGCCAAAAGCACCATTTGCATGCATATCGTGTGGTTTTGCAGAAAACTGCGTCCGCGTGTACCAAAAGATGCATGTGCATGCTTAAAACGCGTTTTGGCACAAATTCATGTGCGGGTGCTAAAAAGAGCAGCATCGGCATGCTTTTCACGTCGTTTGGTAGAAATCCACGTGCGCGTTCTGCCAAAAGCACCATTTGCATGCATATCGTGCGGTTTTGCAGAAAACTGCGTCCGCGTCTACCAAAAGATGCATGTGCATGCATAAAACGCGTTTTGGCACATATCCATGTGCGGGTGCTAAAAAGAGCAGCATCGGCATGCTTTTCACGTCGTTTGGTAGAAATCCACGTGCGCGTTCTGCCAAAAGCACCATTTGCATGCATATCGTGTGGTTTTGCAGAAAACTGCGTCCGCGTCTACCAAAATATGCATGTGCATGCTTAAAACGCATTTTGGCACAAATCCATGTGCGGGCGCTAAAAAGAGCAGCATCGGCATGCTTTTCAAGTCGTTTGGTAGAAATCCACCTGCGCGTTCTGCCAAAAGCACCATTCGCATGCATATCGTGTGGTTTTGCAGAAAACTGCGTCCGCGTCTACCAAAAGATGCATGTGCATGCTTAAAACGCGTTTTGGCACAAATCCATGTGCGGGTGCTAAAAAGAGCAGCATCGGCATGCTTTTCACGTCGTTTGGTAGAAATCCACGTGCGCGTTCTGCCAAAAGCACCATTTGCATCCATATCGTGTGGTTTTGCAGAAAACTGCGTCCGCGTCTACCAAAAGATGCATGTGCATGCTTAAAACGCGTTTTGGCACAAATCCATGTGCGGGTCCTAAAAAGAGCAGCATGGGCATGCTTTTCACGTCGTTTGGTAGAAATCCACCTGCGCGTTCTGCCAAAAGCACCATTCGCATGCATATCGTGTGGCTTTGCAGAAAACTGCGTCCGCGTCTACCAAAAGATGCATGTGCATGCTTAAAACGCGTTTTGGCACAAATCCATGTGCGGGTGCTAAAAAGAGCAGCATCGGCATGCTTTTCACGTCGTTTGGTAGAAATCCACGTGCGCGTTCTGCCAAAAGCACCATTTGCATGCATATCGTGTGCTTTTGCAGAAAACTGCGTCCGCGTCTACCAAAAGATGCATGTGCATGCTTAAAACGCGTTTTGGCACAAATCCATGTGCGGGTCCTAAAAAGAGCAGCATCGGCATGCTTTTCACGTCGTTTGGTAGAAATCCACCTGCGCGTTCTGCCAAAAGCACCATTCGCATGCATATCGTGTGGTTTTGCAGAAAACTGCGTCCGCGTCTACCAAAGATGCATGTGCATGCTTAAAACGCGTTTTGGCACAAATTCATGTGCGGGTGCTAAAAAGAGCAGCATCGGCATGCTTTTCACGTCGTTTGGTAGAAATCCACGTGCGCGTTCTGCCAAAAGCACCATTTGCATGCATATCGTGCGGTTTTGCAGAAAACTGCGTCCGCGTCTACCAAAAGATGCATGTGCATGCATAAAACGCGTTTTGGCACATATCCATGTGCGGGTGCTAAAAAGAGCAGCATCGGCATGCTTTTCACGTCGTTTGGTAGAAATCCACGTGCGCGTTCTGCCAAAAGCACCATTTGCATGCATATCGTGTGGTTTTGCAGAAAACTGCGTCCGCGTCTACCAAAATATGCATGTGCATGCTTAAAACGCATTTTGGCACAAATCCATGTGCGGGCGATAAAAAGAGCAGCATCGGCATGCTTTTCAAGTCGTTTGGTAGAAATCCACCTGCGCGTTCTGCCAAAAGCACCATTCGCATGCATATCGTGTGGTTTTGCAGAAAACTGCGTCCGCGTCTACCAAAAGATGCATGTGCATGCTTAAAACGCGTTTTGGCACAAATCCATGTGCGGGTGCTAAAAAGAGCAGCATCGGCATGATTTTCACGTCGTTTGGTAGAAATCCACGTGCGCGTTCTGCCAAAAGCACCATTTGCATGCATATCGTGTGGTTTTGCAGAAAACTGCGTCCGCGTCTACCAAAAGATGCATGTGCATGCTTAAAACGCGTTTTGGCACAAATCCATGTGCGGGTCCTAAAAAGAGCAGCATGGGCATGCTTTTCACGTCGTTTGGTAGAAATCCACCTGCGCGTTCTGCCAAAAGCACCATTCGCATGCATATCGTGTGGCTTTGCAGAAAACTGCGTCCGCGTCTACCAAATGATGCATGTGCATGCTTAAAACGCGTTTTGGCACAAATCCATGTGCGGGTGCTAAAAAGAGCAGCATCGGCATGCTTTTCACGTCGTTTGGTAGAAATCCACGTGCGCGTTCTGCCAAAAGCACCATTTGCATGCATATCGTGTGCTTTTGCAGAAAACTGCGTCCGCGTCTACCAAAAGATGCATGTGCATGCTTAAAACGCGTTTTGGCACAAATCCATGTGCGGGTCCTAAAAGAGCAGCATCGGCATGCTTTTCACGTCGTTTGGTAGAAATCCACCTGCGCGTTCTGCCAAAAGCACCATTCGCATGCATATCGTGTGGTTTTGCAGAAAACTGCGTCCGCGTCTACCAAAAGATGCATGTGCATGCTTAAAACGCGTTTTGGCACAAATTCATGTGCGGGTGCTAAAAAGAGCAGCATCGGCATGCTTTTCACGTCGTTTGGTAGAAATCCACGTGCGCGTTCTGCCAAAAGCACCATTTGCATGCATATCGTGCGGTTTTGCAGAAAACTGCGTCCGCGTCTACCAAAAGATGCATGTGCATGCATAAAACGCGTTTTGGCACATATCCATGTGCGGGTGCTAAAAAGAGCAGCATCGGCATGCTTTTCACGTCGTTTGGTAGAAATCCACGTGCGCGTTCTGCCAAAAGCACCATTTGCATGCATATCGTGTGGTTTTGCAGAAAACTGCGTCCGCGTCTACCAAAATATGCATGTGCATGCTTAAAACGCATTTTGGCACAAATCCATGTGCGGGCGATAAAAAGAGCAGCATCGGCATGCTTTTCAAGTCGTTTGGTAGAAATCCACCTGCGCGTTCTGCCAAAAGCACCATTCGCATGCATATCGTGTGGTTTTGCAGAAAACTGCGTCCGCGTCTACCAAAAGATGCATGTGCATGCTTAAAACGCGTTTTGGCACAAATCCATGTGCGGGTGCTAAAAAGAGCAGCATCGGCATGATTTTCACGTCGTTTGGTAGAAATCCACGTGCGCGTTCTGCCAAAAGCACCATTTGCATGCATATCGTGTGGTTTTGCAGAAAACTGCGTCCGCGTCTACCAAAAGATGCATGTGCATGCTTAAAACGCGTTTTGGCACAAATCCATGTGCGGGTCCTAAAAAGAGCAGCATGGGCATGCTTTTCACGTCGTTTGGTAGAAATCCACCTGCGCGTTCTGCCAAAAGCACCATTCGCATGCATATCGTGTGGCTTTGCAGAAAACTGCGTCCGCGTCTACCAAATGATGCATGTGCATGCTTAAAACGCGTTTTGGCACAAATCCATGTGCGGGTGCTAAAAAGAGCAGCATCGGCATGCTTTTCACGTCGTTTGGTAGAAATCCACGTGCGCGTTCTGCCAAAAGCACCATTTGCATGCATATCGTGTGCTTTTGCAGAAAACTGCGTCCGCGTCTACCAAAAGATGCATGTGCATGCTTAAAACGCGTTTTGGCACAAATCCATGTGCGGGTCCTAAAAAGAGCAGCATCGGCATGCTTTTCACGTCGTTTGGTAGAAATCCACCTGCGCGTTCTGCCAAAAGCACCATTCGCATGCATATCGTGTGGTTTTGCAGAAAACTGCGTCCGCGTCTACCAAAAGATGCATGTGCATGCTTAAAACGCGTTTTGGCACAAATCCATGTGCGGGTGCTAAAAAGAGCAGCATCGGCATGCTTTTCACGTCGTTTGGTAGAAATCCACCTGCGCGTTCTGCCAAAAGCACCATTCGCATGCATATCGTGTGGCTTTGCAGAAAACTGCGTCCGCGTCTACCAAAAGATGCATGTGCATGCTTAAAACGCGTTTTGGCACAAATCCATGTGCGCGTGCTAAAAAGAGCAGCATCGGCATGCTTTTCACGTCGTTGGGTAGAAATCCACGTGCGCGTTCTGCCAAAAGCACCATTTGCATGCATATCGTGTGGTTTTGCAGAAAACTGCGTCCGCGTCTACCAAAAGATGCATGTGCATGCTTAAAACGCGTTTTGGCACAAATCCATGTGCGCGTGCTAAAAAGAGCAGCATCGGCATGCTTTTCACGTCGTTGGGTAGAAATCCACGTGCGCGTTCTGCCAAAAGCACCATTTGCATGCATATCGTGTGGTTTTGCAGAAAACTGCGTCCGCGTCTACCAAAAGATGCATGTGCGTGCTTAAAACGCGTTTTGGCACAAATCCATGTGCGGGTCCTAAAAAGAGCAGCATCGGCATGCTTTTCACGTCGTTTGGTAGAAATCCACCTGCGCGTTCTGCCAAAAGCACCATTCGCATGCATATCGTGTGGTTTTGCAGAAAACTGCGTCCGCGTCTACCAAAAGATGCATGTGCATGCTTAAAACGCGTTTTGGCACAAATCCATGTGCGGGTGCTAAAAAGAGCAGCATCGGCATGCTTTTCACGTCGTTTGGTAGAAATCCACGTGCGCGTTCTGCCAAAAGCACCATTTGCATGCATATCGTGTGGTTTTGCAGAAAACTGCGTCCGCGTCTACCAAAAGATGCATGTGCATGCTTAAAACGCGTTTTGGCACAAATCCATGTGCGGGTGCTAAAAAGAGCAGCATCGGCATGCTTTTCACGTCGTTTCGTAGAAATCCACGTGCGCGTTCTGCCAAAAGCACCATTTGCATGCATATCGTGTGGTTTTGCAGAAAACTGCGTCCGCGTGTACCAAAAGATGCATGTGCATGCTTAAAACGCGTTTTGGCACAAATCCATGTGCGGGTGCTAAAAAGAGCAGCATCGGCATGCTTTTCACGTCGTTTGGTAGAAATCCACGTGCGCGTTCTGCCAAAAGCACCATTTGCATGCATATCGTGCGGTTTTGCAGAAAACTGCGTCCGCGTCTACCAAAAGATGCATGTGCATGCATAAAACGCGTTTTGGCACATATCCATGTGCGGGTGCTAAAAAGAGCAGCATCGGCATGCTTTTCACGTCGTTTGGTAGAAATCCACGTGCGCGTTCTGCCAAAAGCACCATTTGCATGCATATCGCGTGGTTTTGCAGAAAACTGCGTCCGCGTCTACCAAAAGATGCATGTGCATGCTTAAAACGCGTTTTGGCACAAATCCATGTGCGGGTGCTAAAAAGAGCAGCATCGGCATGCTTTTCACGTCGTTTGGTAGAAATGCACGTGCGCGTTCTGCCAAAAGCAGCATTTGCATGCATATCGTGTGGTTTTGCAGAAAACTGCGTCCGCGTCTACCAAAAGATGCATGTGCATGCTTAAAACGCGTTTTGGCACAAATCCATGTGCGGGTGCTAAAAAGAGCAGCATCGGCATGCTTTTCACGTCGTTTCGTAGAAATCCACGTGCGCGTTCTGCCAAAAGCACCATTTGCATGCATATCGTGTGGTTTTGCAGAAAACTGCGTCCGCGTGTACCAAAAGATGCATGTGCATGCTTAAAACGCGTTTTGGCACAAAGCCATGCGCGGGTGCTAAAAAGAGCAGCATCGGCATGCTTTTTACGTCGTTTGGTAGAAATCCACGTGCGCGTTCTGCCAAAAGCACCATTTGCATGCATATCGTGCGGTTTTGCAGAAAACTGCGTCCGCGTCTACCAAAAGATGCATGTGCATGCATAAAACGCGTTTTGGCACATATCCATGTGCGGGTGCTAAAAAGAGCAGCATCGGCATGCTTTTCACGTCGTTTGGTAGAAATCCACGTGCGCGTTCTGCCAAGAGCACCATTTGCAAGCATAGCGTGTGGTTTTGCAGAAAACTGCTTCCGCGTCTACCAAAGGATGCATGTGCATGCTTAAAACGCATTTTGGCACAAATCCATGTGCGGGTGCTAAAAAGAGCAGCATCGGCATGCTTTTCACGTCGTTTGGTAGAAATCCACGTGCGCGTTCTGCCAAAAGCACCATTCGCATGCATATCGTGTGGTTTTGCAGAAAACTGCGTCCGCGTCTACCAAAAGATGCATGTGCATGCATAAAACGCGTTTTGGCACATATCCATGTGCGGGTGCTAAAAGAGCAGCATCGGCATGCTTTTCACGTCGTTTGGTAGAAATCCACGTGCGCGTTCAGCCAAAAGCACCATTTGCATGCATATCGTGTGGTTTTGCAGAAAACTGCGTCCGCGTCTACCAAAAGATGCATGTGCATGCATAAAACGCGTTTTTCGCACATATCCATGTGCGGGTGCTAAAAAGAGCAGCATCGGCATGCTTTTCACGTCGTTTGGTAGAAATCCACGTGCGCGTTCTGCCAAGAGCACCATTTGCAAGCATAGCGTGTGGTTTTGCAGAAAACTGCGTCCGCGTCTACCAAAGGATGCATGTGCATGCTTAAAACGCATTTTGGCACAAATCCATGTGCGGGTGCTAAAAAGAGCAGCATCGGCATGCTTTTCACGTCGTTTGGTAGAAATCCACGTGCGCGTTCTGCCAAAAGCACCATTCGCATGCATATCGTGTGGTTTTGCAGAAAACTGCGTCCGCGTCTACCAAAAGATGCATGTGCATGCATAAAACGCGTTTTGGCACATATCCATGTGCGGGTGCTAAAAGAGCAGCATCGGCATGCTTTTCACGTCGTTTGGTAGAAATCCACGTGCGCGTTCTGCCAAGAGCACCATTTGCAAGCATAGCATGTGGTTTTGCAGAAAACTGCGTCCGCGTCTACCAAAAGATGCATGTGCATGCTTAAAACGCATTTTGGCACAAATCCATGTGCGGGTGCTAAAAAGAGCAGCATCGGCATGCTTTTCACGTCGTTTGGTAGAAATCCACGTGCGCGTTCTGCCAAAAGCACCATTCGCATGCATATCGTGTGGTTTTGCAGAAAACTGCGTCCGCGTCTACCAAAAGATGCATGTGCATGCTTAAAACGCGTTTTCGCACAAATCTATGTGCGGGTGCTAAAAAGAGCAGCATCGGCATGCTTTTCACGTCGTTTGGTAGAAATCCACGTGCGCGTTCTGCCAAAAGCACCATTCGCATGCATATCGTGTGGTTTTGCAGAAAACTGCGTCCGCGTGTACCAAAAGATGCATGTGCATGCTTAAAACGCGTTTTGGCACAAATCCATGTGCGGGTGCTAAAAAGAGCAGCATCGGCATGCTTTTCACGTCGTTTGGTAGAAATCCACGTGCGCGTTCTGCCAAAAGCACCATTCGCATGCATATCGTGTGGTTTTGCAGAAAACAGCGTCCGCGTCTACCAAAAGATGCACGTGCATGCTTAAAACGCGTTTTGGCACAAATCCATGTGCGGGTGCTAAAAAGAGCAGCATCGGCATGCTTTTCACGTCGTTTGCTAGAAATCCACGTGCGCGTTCTGCCAAAAGCACCATTTGCATGCATATCGTGTGGTTTTGCAGAAAACAGCGTCCACGTCTACCAAAGGATGCATGTGCATGCTTAAACGCGTTTTGGCACAAATCCATGTGCGGGTGCTAAAAAGAGCAGCATCGGCATGCTTTTCACGTCGTTTGGTAGAAATCCACGTGTGCGTTCTGCCAAAAGCACCATTTGCACGCATATCGTGTGGTTTTGCAGAAAACTGCGTCCGCGTCTACCAAAAGATGCATGTGCATGCTTAAAACGCGTTTTGGCACAAATCCATGTGCGGGTCCTAAAAAGAGCAGCATCGGCATGCTTTTCACGTCGTTTGGTAGAAATCCACCAGCGCGTTCTGCCAAAAGCACCATTTGCATGCATATAGTGTGGTTTTGCAGAAAACTGCGTCCGCGTCTACCAAAAGATGCATGTGCATGCTTAAAACGCGTTTTGGCACAAATCCATGTGCGGGTGCTAAAAAGAGCAGCATCGGCATGCTTTTCACGTCGTTTGGTAGAAATCCACGTGCGCGTTCTGCCAAAAGCACCATTTGCATGCATATCGTGTGGTTTTGCAGAAAACTGCGTCCGCGTCTACCAAAAGATGCATGTGCATGCATAAAACGCGTTTTCGCACATATCCATGTGCGGGTGCTAAAAAGAGCAGCATCGGCATGCTTTTCACGTCGTTTGGTAGAAATCCACGTGCGCGTTTCTGCCAAGAGCACCATTTGCAAGCATAGCGTGTGGTTTTGCAGAAAACTGCGTCCGCGTCTACCAAAGGATGCATGTGCATGCTTAAAACGCATTTTGGCACAAATCCATGTGCGGGTGCTAAAAAGAGCAGCATCGGCATGCTTTTCACGTCGTTTGGTAGAAATCCACGTGCGCGTTCTGCCAAAAGCACCATTCGCATGCATATCGTGTGGTTTTGCAGAAAACTGCGTCCGCGTCTACCAAAAGATGCATGTGCATGCATAAAACGCGTTTTGGCACATATCCATGTGCGGGTGCTAAAAGAGCAGCATCGGCATGCTTTTCACGTCGTTTGGTAGAAATACACGTGCGCGTTCTGCCAAAAGCACCATTTGCATGCATATCGTGTGGTTTTGCAGAAAACTGCGTCCGCGTCTACCAAAAGATGCATGTGCATGCATAAAACGCGTTTTCGCACATATCCATGTGCGGGTGCTAAAAAGAGCAGCATCGGCATGCTTTTCACGTCGTTTGGTAGAAATCCACGTGCGCGTTCTGCCAAGAGCACCATTTGCAAGCATAGCGTGTGGTTTTGCAGAAAACTGCGTCCGCGTCTACCAAAGGATGCATGTGCATGCTTAAAACGCATTTTGGCACAAATCCATGTGCGGGTGCTAAAAAGAGCAGCATCGGCATGCTTTTCACGTCGTTTGGAAGAAATCCACGTGCGCGTTCTGCCAAAAGCACCATTCGCATGCATATCGTGTGGTTTTGCAGAAAACTGCGTCCGCGTCTACCAAAAGATGCATGTGCATGCATAAAACGCGTTTTGGCACATATCCATGTGCGGGTGCTAAAAGAGCAGCATCGGCATGCTTTTCACGTCGTTTGGTAGAAATCCACGTGCGCGTTCTGCCAAGAGCACCATTTGCAAGCATAGCGTGTGGTTTTGCAGAAAACTGCGTCCGCGTCTACCAAAAGATGCATGTGCATGCTTAAAACGCATTTTGGCACAAATCCATGTGCGGGTGCTAAAAAGAGCAGCATCGGCATGCTTTTCACGTCGTTTGGTAGAAATCCACGAGCGCGTTCTGCCAAAAGCACCATTCGCATGCATATCGTGTGGTTTTGCAGAAAACTGCGTCCGCGTCTACCAAAAGATGCATGTGCATGCTTAAAACGCGTTTTGGCACAAATCTATGTGAGGGTGCTAAAAAGAGCAGCATCGGCATGCTTTTCACGTCGTTTGGTAGAAATCCACGTGCGCGTTCTGCCAAAAGCACCATTCGCATGCATATCGTGTGGTTTTGCAGAAAACTGCGTCCGCGTGTACCAAAAGATGCATGTGCATGCTTAAAACGCGTTTTGGCACAAATCCATGTGCGGGTGCTAAAAAGAGCAGCATCGGCATGCTTTTCACGTCGTTTGGTAGAAATCCACGTGCGCGTTCTGCCAAAAGCACCATTCGCATGCATATCGTGTGGTTTTGCAGAAAACAGCGTCCGCGTCTACCAAAAGATGCATGTGCATGCTTAAAACGCGTTTTGGCACAAATCCATGTGCGGGTGCTAAAAAGAGCAGCATCGGCATGCTTTTCACGTCGTTTGGTAGAAATGCACGTCCGCGTTTTGCCAAAAGCAGCATTTGCATGCATATCGTGTGGTTTTGCAGAAAACTGCGTCCGCGTCTACCAAAAGATGCATGTGCATGCTTAAAACGCGTTTTGGCACAAATCCATGTGCGGGTGCTAAAAAGAGCAGCATCGGCATGCTTTTCACGTCGTTTCGTAGAAATCCACGTGCGCGTTCTGCCAAAAGCACCATTTGCATGCATATCGTGTGGTTTTGCAGAAAACTGCGTCCGCGTGTACGAAAAGATGCATGTGCATGCTTAAAACGCGTTTTGGCACAAATCCATGTGCGGGTGCTAAAAAGAGCAGCATCGGCATGCTTTTTACGTCGTTTGGTAGAAATCCACGTGCGCGTTCTGCCAAAAGCACCATTTGCATGCATATCGTGCGGTTTTGCAGAAAACTGCGTCCGCGTCTACTAAAAGATGCATGTGCATGCATAAAACGCGTTTTGGCACATATCCATGTGCGGGTGCTAAAAAGAGCAGCATCGGCATGCTTTTCACGTCGTTTGCTAGAAATCCACGTGCGCGTTCTGCCAAAAGCACCATTTGCATGCATATCGTGTGGTTTTGCAGAAAACTGCGTCCACGTCTACCAAAGGATGCATGTGCATGCTTAAACGCGCTTTGGCACAAATCCATGTGCGGGTGCTAAAAAGAGCAGCATCGGCATGCTTTTCACGTCGTTTGGTAGAAATCCACGTGCGCGTTCTGCCAAAAGCACCATTCGCATGCATATCGTGTGGTTTTGCAGAAAACTGCGTCCGCGTGTACCAAAAGATGCATGTGCATGCTTAAAACGCGTTTTGGCACAAATCCATGTGCGGGTGCTAAAAAGAGCAGCATCGGCATGCTTTTCACGTCGTTTGGTAGAAATCCACGTGCGCGTTCTGCCAAAAGCACCATTCGCATGCATATCGTGTGGTTTTGCAGAAAACAGCGTCCGCGTCTATCAAAAGATGCATGTGCATGCTTAAAACGCGTTTTGGCATAAATCCATGTGCGGGTGCTAAAAAGAGCAGCATCGGCATGCTTTTCACGTCGTTTGCTAGAAATCCACGTGCGCGTTCTGCCAAAAGCACCATTTGCATGCATATCGTGTGGTTTTGCAGAAAACAGCGTCCACGTCTACCAAAGGATGCATGTGCATGCTTAAACGCGTTTTGGCACAAATCCATGTGCGGGTGCTAAAAAGAGCAGCATCGGCATGCTTTTCACGTCGTTTGGTAGAAATCCACGTGTGCGTTCTGCCAAAAGCACCATTTGCACGCATATCGTGTGGTTTTGCAGAAAACTGCGTCCGCGTCTACCAAAAGATGCATGTGCATGCTTAAAACGCGTTTTGGCACAAATCCATGTGCGGGTCCTAAAAAGAGCAGCATCGGCATGCTTTTCACGTCGTTTGGTAGAAATCCACCTGCGCGTTCTGCCAAAAGCACCATTTGCATGCATATAGTGTGGTTTTGCAGAAAACTGCGTCCGCGTCTACCAAAAGATGCATGTGCATGCTTAAAACGCGTTTTGGCACAAATCCATGTGCGGGTGCTAAAAAGAGCAGCATCGGCATGCTTTTCACGTCGTTTGGTAGAAATCCACGTGCGCGTTCTGCCAAAAGCACCATTTGCATGCATATCGTGTGGTTTTGCAGAAAACTGCGTCCGCGTCTACCAAAAGATGCATGTGCATGCATAAAACGCGTTTTCGCACATATCCATGTGCGGGTGGCTAAAAAGAGCAGCATCGGCATGCTTTTCACGTCGTTTGGTAGAAATCCACGTGCGCGTTCTGCCAAGAGCACCATTTGCAAGCATAGCGTGTGGTTTTGCAGAAAACTGCGTCCGCGTCTACCAAAGGATGCATGTGCATGCTTAAAACGCATTTTGGCACAAATCCATGTGCGGGTGCTAAAAAGAGCAGCATCGGCATGCTTTTCACGTCGTTTGGTAGAAATCCACGTGCGCGTTCTGCCAAAAGCACCATTCGCATGCATATCGTGTGGTTTTGCAGAAAACTGCGTCCGCGTCTACCAAAAGATGCATGTGCATGCATAAAACGCGTTTTGGCACATATCCATGTGCGGGTGCTAAAAGAGCAGCATCGGCATGCTTTTCACGTCGTTTGGTAGAAATCCACGTGCGCGTTCTGCCAAAAGCACCATTTGCATGCATATCGTGTGGTTTTGCAGAAAACTGCGTCCGCGTCTACCAAAAGATGCATGTGCATGCATAAAACGCGTTTTCGCACATATCCATGTGCGGGTGCTAAAAAGAGCAGCATCGGCATGCTTTTGACGTCGTTTGGTAGAAATCCACGTGCGCGTTCTGCCAAGAGCACCATTTGCAAGCATAGCGTGTGGTTTTGCAGAAAACTGCGTCCGCGTCTACCAAAGGATGCATGTGCATGCTTAAAACGCATTTTGGCACAAATCCATGTGCGGGTGCTAAAAAGAGCAGCATCGGCATGCTTTTCACGTCGTTTGGTAGAAATCCACGTGCGCGTTCTGCAAAAGCACCATTCGCATGCATATCGTGTGGTTTTGCAGAAAACTGCGTCCGCGTCTACCAAAAGATGCATGTGCATGCATAAAACGCGTTTTGGCACATATCCATGTGCGGGTGCTAAAAGAGCAGCATCGGCATGCTTTTCACGTCGTTTGGTAGAAATCCACGTGCGCGTTCTGCCAAGAGCACCATTTGCAAGCATAGCGTGTGGTTTTGCAGAAAACTGCGTCCGCGTCTACCAAAAGATGCATGTGCATGCTTAAAACGCGTTTTGGCACAAATCTATGTGCGGGTGCTAAAAAGAGCAGCATCGGCATGCTTTTCACGACGTTTGGTAGAAATCCACGTGCGCGTTCTGCCAAAAGCACCATTCGCATGCATATCGTGTGGTTTTGCAGAAAACTGCGTCCGCGTGTACCAAAAGATGCATGTGCATGCTTAAAACGCGTTTTGGCACAAATCCATGTGCGGGTGCTAAAAAGAGCAGCATCGGCATGCTTTTCACGTCGTTTGGTAGAAATCCACGTGCGCGTTCTGCCAAAAGCACCATTCGCATGCATATCGTGTGGTTTTGCAGAAAACAGCGTCCGCGTCTACCAAAAGATGCATGTGCATGCTTAAAACGCGTTTTGGCACAAATCCATGTGCGGGTGCTAAAAAGAGCAGCATCGGCATGCTTTTCACGTCGTTTGGTAGAAATGCACGTCCGCGTTCTGCCAAAAGCAGCATTTGCATGCATATCGTGTGGTTTTGCAGAAAACTGCGTCCGCGTCTACCAAAAGATGCATGTGCATGCTTAAAACGCGTTTTGGCACAAATCCATGTGCGGGTGCTAAAAAGAGCAGCATTGGCATGCTTTTCACGTCGTTTCGTAGAAATCCACGTGCGCGTTCTGCCAAAAGCACCATTTGCATGCATATCGTGTGGTTTTGCAGAAAACTGCGTCCGCGTGTACCAAAAGATGCATGTGCATGCTTAAAACGCGTTTTGGCACAAATCCATGTGCGGGTGCTAAAAAGAGCAGCATCGGCATGCTTTTTACGTCGTTTGCTAGAAATCCACGTGCGCGTTCTGCCAAAAGCACCATTTGCATGCATATCGTGTGGTTTTGCAGAAAACTGCGTCCACGTCTACCAAAGGATGCATGTGCATGCTTAAACGCGCTTTGGCACAAATCCATGTGCGGGTGCTAAAAAGAGCAGCATCGGCATGCTTTTCACGTCGTTTGGTAGAAATCCACGTGCGCGTTCTGCCAAAAGCACCATTTGCATGCATATCGTGTGGTTTTGCAGAAAACTGCGTCCGCGTCTACCAAAAGATGCATGTGCATGCTTAAAACGCGTTTTGGCACAAATCCATGTGCGGGTCCTAAAAAGAGCAGCATCGGCATGCTTTTCACGTCGTTTGGTAGAAATCCACCTGCGCGTTCTGCCAAAAGCACCATTCGCATGCATATCGTGTGGTTTTGCAGAAAACTGTGTCCGCGTCTACCAAAAGATGCATGTGCATGCTTAAAACGCGTTTTGGCACAAATCCATGTGCGGGTGCTAAAAAGAGCAGCATCGGCATGCTTTTCACGTCGTTTGGTAGAAATCCACGTGCGCGTTCTGCCAAAAGCACCATTTGCATGCATATCGTGTGGTTTTACAGAAAACAGCGTCCGCGTCTACCAAAAGATGCATGTGCATGCTTAAAACGCGTTTTGGCACAAATCCATGTGCGGGTGCTAAAAAGAGCAGCATCGGCATGCTTTTCACGTCGTTTCGTAGAAATCCACGTGCGCGTTCTGCCAAAAGCACCATTTGCATGCATATCGTGTGGTTTTGCAGAAAACTGCGTCCGCGTGTACCAAAAGATGCATGTGCATGCTTAAAACGCGTTTTGGCACAAATCCATGTGCGGGTGCTAAAAAGAGCAGCATCGGCATGCTTTTCACGTCGTTTGGTAGAAATCCACGTGCGCGTTCTGCCAAAAGCACCATTTGCATGCATATCGTGCGGTTTTGCAGAAAACTGCGTCCGCGTCTACCAAAAGATGCATGTGCATGCATAAAACGCGTTTTGGCACATATCCATGTGCGGGTGCTAAAAAGAGCAGCATCGGCATGCTTTTCACGTCGTTTGGTAGAAATCCACGTGCGCGTTCTGCCAAAAGCACCATTTGCATGCATATCGTGTGGTTTTGCAGAAAACTGCGTCCGCGTCTACCAAAAGATGCATGTGCATGCATAAAACGCGTTTTCGCACATATCCATGTGCGGGTGCTAAAAAGAGCAGCATCGGCATGCTTTTCACGTCGTTTGGTAGAAATCCACGTGCGCGTTCTGCCAAGAGCACCATTTGCAAGCATAGCGTGTGGTTTTGCAGAAAACTGCGTCCGCGTCTACCAAAGGATGCATGTGCATGCTTAAAACGCATTTTGGCACAAATCCATGTGCGGGTGCTAAAAAGAGCAGCATCGGCATGCTTTTCACGTCGTTTGGTAGAAATCCACGTGCGCGTTCTGCCAAAAGCACCATTCGCATGCATATCGTGTGGTTTTGCAGAAAACTGCGTCCGCGTCTACCAAAAGATGCATGTGCATGCATAAAACGCGTTTTGGCACATATCCATGTGCGGGTGCTAAAAGAGCAGCATCGGCATGCTTTTCACGTCGTTTGGTAGAAATCCACGTGCGCGTTCTGCCAAGAGCACCATTTGCAAGCATAGCGTGTGGTTTTGCAGAAAACTGCGTCCGCGTCTACCAAAAGATGCATGTGCATGCTTAAAACGCATTTTGGCACAAATCCATGTGCGGGTGCTAAAAAGAGCAGCATCGGCATGCTTTTCACGTCGTTTGGTAGAAATCCACGTGCGCGTTCTGCCAAAAGCACCATTCGCATGCATATCGTGTGGTTTTGCAGAAAACTGCGTCCGCGTCTACCAAAAGATGCATGTGCATGCTTAAAACGCGTTTTGGCACAAATCCATGTGCGGGTGCTAAAAAGAGCAGCATCGGCATGCTTTTCACGTCGTTTGGTAGAAATGCACGTCCGCGTTCTGCCAAAAGCAGCATTTGCATGCATATCGTGTGGTTTTGCAGAAAACTGCGTCCGCGTCTACCAAAAGATGCATGTGCATGCTTAAAACGCGTTTTGGCACAAATCCATGTGCGGGTGCTAAAAAGAGCAGCATCGGCATGCTTTTCACGTCGTTTCGTAGAAATCCACGTGCGCGTTCTGCCAAAAGCACCATTTGCATGCATATCGTGTGGTTTTGCAGAAAACTGCGTCCGCGTGTACCAAAAGATGCATGTGCATGCTTAAAACGCGTTTTGGCACAAATCCATGTGCGGGTGCTAAAAAGAGCAGCATCGGCATGCTTTTTACGTCGTTTGGTAGAAATCCACGTGCGCGTTCTGCCAAAAGCACCATTTGCATGCATATCGTGTGGTTTTGCAGAAAACTGCGTCCGCGTCTACCAAAAGATGCATGTGCATGCTTAAAACGCGTTTTGGCACAAATCCATGTGCGGGTGCTAAAAAGAGCAGCATCGGCATGCTTTTCACGTCGTTTGGTAGAAATCCACGTGCGCGTTCTGCCAAAAGCACCATTTGCATGCATATCGTGTGGTTTTGCAGAAAACTGCGTCCGCGTCTACCAAAAGATGCATGTGCATGCTTAAAACGCGTTTTGGCACAAATCCATGTGCGGGTGCTAAAAAAACCAGCATCGGCATGCTTTTCACGTCGTTTGGTAGAAATCCACGTGCGCGTTCTGCCAAAAGCACCATTTGCATGCATATCGTGTGGTTTTGCAGAAAACTGCGTCCGCGCCTACCAAAAGATGCATGTGCATGCTTAAAACGCGTTTTGGCACAAATCCATGTGCGGGTGCTAAAAAGAGCAGCATCGGCATGCTTTTCACGTCGTTTGGTAGAAATCCACGTGTGCGTTCTGCCAAAAGCACCATTTGCATGCATATCGTGTGGTTTTGCAGAAAACTGCGTCCGCGTCTACCAAAAGATGCATGTGCATGCTTAACACGCGTTTTGGCACAAATCCATGTGCGGGTGCTAAAAAGAGCAGCATCGGCATGCTTTTCACGTCGTTTGGTAGAAATCCACGTGCGCGTTCTGCCAAAAGCACTATTTGCATGCATATCGTGTGGTTTTGCAGAAAACTGCGTCCGCGTCTACCAAAAGATGCATGTGCATGCTTAAAACGCGTTTTGGCACAAATCCATGTGCGGGTGCTAAAAAGAGCAGCATCGGCATGCTTTTCACGTCGTTTGGTAGAAATCCACGTGCGCGTTCTGCCAAAAGCACCATTTGCATGCATATCGTGTGGTTTTGCAGAAAACTGCGTCCGCGTCTACCAAAAGATGCATGTGCATGCTTAAAACGTGTTTTGGCACAAATCCATGTGCGGGTGCTAAAAAAAGCAGCATCGGCATGCTTTTCACGTCGTTTCGTAGAAATCCACGTGCGCGTTCTGCCAAAAGCACCATTTGCATGCATATCGTGTGGTTTTGCAGAAAACTGCGTCCGCGTCTACCAAAAGATGCGTGTGCATGCTTAAAACGCGTTTTGGCACAAATCCATGTGCAGGTGCTAAAAAGAGCAGCATCGGCATGCTTTTCACGTCGTTTGGTAGAAATCCACGTGCGCGTTCTGCCAAAAGCACCATTTGCATGCATATCCTGTGGTTTTGCAGAAAACTGCGTCCGCGTCTACCAAAAGATGCATGTGCATGCTTAAAACGCGTTTTGGCACAAATCCATGTGCGGGTGCTAAAAAAAGCAGCATCGGCATGCTTTTCACGTCGTTTGGTAGAAATCCACGTGCGCGTTCTGCCAAAAGCACCATTTGCATGCATATCGTGTGGTTTTGCAGAAAACTGCGTCCGCGTCTACCAAAAGATGCATGTGCATGCTTAAAACGCGTTTTGGCACAAATCCATGTGCGGGTGCTAAAACGAGCAGCATCGGCATGCTTTTCACGTCGTTTGGTAGAAATCCACGTGCGCGTTCTGCCAAAAGCACCATTTGCATGCATA